>NC_058419.1:23913130-24093003 GCF_002201575.2 Neomonachus schauinslandi | reverse complement strand
CTCTTGAGGCATATACTAATGCTTCAGAGAAAGAAGTAGTAAAAAGGGTGCTTTCTTCTATTGTTTCACAACTTACACAAAACTAGAAAATTCTCAAGCACAGGAAAAGAAAAGTTTTAAGGAACAAATGGCAGAGGACATATTCATCTTTCCTTAGCCCATTCATCCTTTCTTAGCCCATCCTTTCTTAGAATCCAGGGTTGGAAGCATCAACAGGAACATCTATTTAGAAAAATCTTGAGGGGGGTTGCCCAACTAAAAGAAATATCTAGAAGTAGGGCAAGACTCATCAAGGACATATAATACATAAACCTAAGCAATTCCATAGCAGAAGGTAGAAACAGCTGCCAAGGTGCACAGGACTAAAAATGCCTGATGGGATGCTAGAAAAATATAGAGATCTTTTATGGAAAAAGCAGGACAAGACACTTGTGAGTATTAAAATATTCTTTATTTTACAAAATGCTGAAATGTCCATCAGGATTAAATTTCATCATTAGTAACAAAAACCTAAAAAATAATGGTTTAAGAAGTAAGGAGTATTTTTCTCTCATGAGAAGTCCTGCAGTGGGTAAACCAAAGTTGTTAAGGTGGGTTCATAATGCTGTTAAGAACCCAGGATCGCTTTCATCTTCTCCTCTGACTTCCTAGCATATAACTTTTATCTTTATGTCTATCACATGTTAAAAGATGGCTGCTCCAACCCAGGCCTCATGTCCAAGTAAGAAAAAAAGGAGGACACAACAAGGAAGGTGGCCCCCTATATTAGGAATGCAAAAGGCTTCCAGAAATCCCAGCAGACTCCCCCTTTTATCTCATTGCCCAGAACTGTATTTTATGGATACTCCTGGGTACAAAGGAGACTGGTAAATGTATTTTAGCTGGGTGTGTTGCGTCCATGAACAAAATTTGAGATTCTGTAAATGAGGAAGAAGGAAAAATGGATATTGGGTAGGCAACTAGCAGTACCTGCCATAGATGGTGATGATAATTAATAGGTCTTCATGTGTTTATTCGTGGGTTTTATTCTATCTTTACCTGGTGAAATAAGAAGCTGGGAACATTTTATTTATTTTTTTGGTTGAATTATTTTTTATTTATTTTTTTTAGAATTATGTCAACAAACATTTATTGCATAAAAGTCGGTTTTTATCACATTTGTAAAGCATTGCACTAGGCTCTTTGGGGATTACAAACAAATTTTTTTTAAGTTTTTATTTAAATAGCAGTTAGTTAACATACAGTGTAGTATTAGTTTCAGGTGTACAATATAGTGATTCAACACTTCCATACAACACCTGGTGCTCATCACAAGTGCACTCCCTAATGTCCATTTTAGTCTGTAACACTTTTTTTTATTTTATTTTTTTTATTAGTGACTTTTTTTTTAAAGATTTCATTCATTTATTTGAGAGAGAGAGAGAGCGAGCACATGAGAGGGGGAGGGCCAGAGGGAGAAGCAGACTCCCCGCTGAGCAGGGAGCCCGATGTGGGACTCGATCCTGGGACTCCAGGATCATGACCTGAGCCGAAGGCAGTCGCTTAACCAACTGAGCCACCCAGGCGCCCTGTAACACTTTTTTTTAATTTTATTGTTTCTCAAAGCCTAAAAGTCTTAGAATCATTGGGTTAACTTTCTCAAGGTCATTCACTCTGTAAATGACAGTCAAGAGATTTGAATCCATATCTTTCTAACTCCAAAGCCCATGATCTTTCCAAAAAATCAACTTCATTTCACCAATTACTGAAAATTAACTCAATTACTCCTCTAGCTTGAAAATCATAATACCCTTCCAAGCAAGTTTCATACTCATCTGTCAATATATGACCCGAGTTTCTTTGTTTTCTCCTGCAACTGCTCAAATGAAATAACATAGCACATCACATGTTCCACATTCAGGAAAACAAATTAATAGAAAGGCTCCATAAGATAAACAGTCTCTTCTCTGGCTGTTCAAATAAAATGACATCTGATAATAAGTTACCATTTTGACCTTTATTATTTGTGCAAATACAGATCTGCAATGTGTTTGAACAATCAAAATGTTTCACTTTGAGGGCTTTAGTATAGGCAGACCTAGAATTCTTCTCCATGTTAGGCACAAAGCTAAGTTTTAATTCTTTGATTTTCTCTAAAAATACATTTATTCTTTCACTTTTGGAACTAGCTAAAAAATGGAATTTAGCTCAGGGAATCATTTCACTTTCTTCCCTGGTCACCAGCTGGCTGCTGGGAACTTTTCAATCTCTGTGTAAGTCAATTTCTCCTAATTGTAAAACAGGGAGAATTAGAGTTGGCAAACAAAAAGAAGAAAAATGAAGCACAGCATGGACATTTCAGAGTTTTCAAATAAAAAAACAAAAACGATATGAATAACATATATGTTTTTGAGGCAATTAAATCACAGTGAATTAAATTTTTCTAGCAGAATATCTTAGCTTAGGATAAAGCAGTTTTATATCTCCTTATCTCTATCTCTGCCTATAGAGATAGAGATAGATAGATAGATATAGATTTAGATAGCTATGCAGATATGCCACAGAAAATGTGACAGCTAAATTGATTTGGATTTGAAGTGATTTTTTAGTTCAGAAGGAAGGGATGGAGTTTTTATTGTCTATTTTTATTCCCTTACCTCCTGTCTTACTCTCTGCAGTCAGTAAAAGGTTAAACAAACCTAGAATCACAGATCTGGTCAGTCAAATTCACATGATGATAACAGATTTCTAGGTAATTTTCAGGATCCTTAACCACAACATCAAATGTTAAAAAAATGAAACAAAACAAAACATCAACCCAACAGGGGCATGCTTCTTGAAAGGTTATCAGGCCAAGTGAAGCCATTAGCCATAATAGAGAGCAAGACCATACACTCAAAATCTGCACAATATTCATTAATCAATATACAGTTAATCAAATATAATATCAAATCAATATCAAAATATACAATATCAAATACAATTTCAAATGTACAATGTCAAAATACAATTAATACTAGAGAGTAATCTTCCACGAGCACGCAGCTTACCACTGAACACCTTGCTTGTTGGTGGGGAAAACAAAAGCAAGCAAAAGAGACAAGCTCACCAAGGTTCTTTGGAACTGAGGAGCATCATGCCACACCTTTACATCTGTTACCAATACTCCGATTTGTCTTTCTATGGCTCCCGTGCAGCCACAAAAATTAAGCTCATTCTAAAATACAGTATCAGCTAATTTATTTGGCCTGAAATATCTATGGACTTAAATTTATCTTCATCTATTTTTCTGCTCTGCCTGAATCAGGTGAATTAGTTGTACTACTTGAATTAATACTAAAATTCCTGAAAGGATTCTCAGGATGCTCATGAAACCTGGGGCTGTAGTCTACCCTTTTCTATAGTCTTCTGTAATAACATCCACCATCTCATTACATATTAAGAGGTCTTTTCCCATTACTCCTGTAATAAGTATAATAAGCATTTCCTTGGAGTTCTCTATACTGCCAAAGACTTATTGTAAGGTAATAAAGCAATTTATCAAAAGGAGTATACACTAATATATTTATACTAATACAACCTAGAGGATATGTTGTTTCAAACACTCTGTGACCCTTCTTCATTTCTCAGATTGTTAAGAATTTCATTACTGGTACCCTTACTTAATGTAATCTAGTTCAAACTACTCTGGAAACACTCTTCGCCTTCTTTATCTAATAATTGTGTTGACCACAGGTCATATTGTCTTTCCCTGATGTCTATTACAGACCATCAATCCAGGATACAGAATTAGCCACCAGCCTGTCAGTGCTTGCTTGGGTCTCCAAACTGATCTCAACATCTTGGAGAAAGATTGGCTTTTCTATCAAGAACTGGTCTAAATTTCTTAAAACAAATAAGCAAACAAACAAAACCCCCCAAAACTATTTGTTAAAATACGAACAATCACAAACGCCTGTGGTCCACCCTCCCCAGAAAAAGAAATTGGCCTAAGAAATATACATGACACTGTAAAATTCCAGACTTCTACACAGAATATCTACTCTCAAATGGTACAACTCAGTGCCCCAGATGTACTGTCAATGTGAGGATTCCCTTTTTACCACATCACTCTTACTATAAGATGTTAATACGAACACGTTTATTGCTTTTGTGGATTCCATTTTGTCTTGTGGCACCATTTTGATAACATTTTGGTGACCAGGGTGGGAGGCTCTCCTGGCTCAATTCTAAGATATGGTTTGGTTCAGATTTAGCCAGGAAATGTGCTGAAGTTCACAAATAATACAAGAGCTACCACAAATTTAACCAATGTGATAGGCTGTTCTCTTCCATCACATAAGGTATCTAAGCCATCTATATCTAAGCAGGATTGGGAGAGTAGCTTTTTTCTAACAAAGATGTTGTTTAAAGGTGGATACACTTATCACTCTCTAGGACACGATGCTGTTTCTGGCACCTGCCTGTGACTGTAGCATAGAAGGGAGAAGGTATAGTTGGTGGTAGCAGCCTACTTTGCTCCCTCTTCCAAACATGCACAACCTTGGTAAAGAGAAAGATTATGTCCAAACCATACAGAGAAAAGTCTTTAGTCTAGGTGAAAAAGTGGATGGTAAGCATTTAGTCTGGCTACCTCTTCCCTTTCCCTTTGTATCATGCAAAAATCTTGAGACCCTTACTTCCTGGCTATTCAGGGTATCTCACATGGTCACTTCCTTCCTTCCTCATGTTATCCTTTCTTTGTCCTGCAGTCTGTCTTGATTAATGTCTCCTGCGAAAAAGTCTCTTTTCCTGCCGCACCCCCGTTTTTTGTTACTTCTTCCTCAGGAAACAAGTCCCAAATTCCTTTATATGTCTTGCAAAATGCATACCTTCAGAGGTATTTACTGTGAGTCAGAAGTGTGGTCTCCTCAACAAGATTTCTGCTGTAAGCTAAAAGGAAGGTGTAAGATCAAGCCTCACATTTTAGATTGCAATTTGCATTTCCCCAAGTATCTAAAAATGTAGACACATTTTACATTTTGAGGATTAGTTTCTTGCCAAAATCCTTCAACAAGTCTACATAAGAGGGACATTGTGTGGTCAATACAATATCAAACCTATAATACCCAAAGAATAATTTTCTTCCTCATGACTCAGGGTTGCATTATAAAGTCATATTCCATTAATTTGATCATGAAGGACACTGAGTGCAATTGCTCTTCTCTAATTTCTGGATCTTTCTTTCCTTTTTAGAGGTTATAAAAGGGTTCTGCCATAAATAGAAAGTTATAAACCGCTTATCAGATGTAATTATCTTTAACTCATCTTTCAAAGCCTTCTATGATCTTCCACCACTCTGGTTTATATACACTTGAATTCATCTGGAAACCATGACGGCTTATATTTTCCCAAATACTATCCTTGTTTTCCTGTTTCTGCTACTTTGCTAATGCCATTTTTGCTATATTTTTTTATCCCCTTTGCCATCCAAGTATCTTATTTACTTTTCAGGTTCCACCTCTAACATTACTTTTTTCATGAAGACGTCCTTGATCAGCCAGGTAGCAATCATCTCTAACTACTTAGCTTCAATAGCACTGTGTACTTCCTTAATTCATCTTATGTGTTCTTTATTGTAGCAATTTCTTGATAAAAATTTAAATTATATTAATCTCAGAACTTAGCAGAGTATGTTCTTGGGAACATAGTGAGTTCTTTATAAATGTTTTCTGATTAAATACATAAAAGCACAAATGCTTTACAACAGAAGGGTAAACGGAAGGACACTTGAAAGTGTTCACATGTTGTCTAAACTCATAATGCTAATTATTTAAAGGTAAGTGAAGTGGGGTTGATATACAGACAGGCACAAATGTGTACACACACACACACACACACACAGAAAGACACACCATTTTACCATCCTATGTCTAGCCTTTTTTTTTTTTCCAAAAAATGTTCTAACAGTACACTCCCAGATAAGCCTCACTCCACTGATTTTATATCTGTTGGTATGACAATATTGTGTGGTATAACAAACCTGGGTTTTAGTTTAAGAATGAATTGAAAATGAATTCTGACTCTTAATTTCTAGCTGTGTGAAATTGACCAAGACATTTAACTTCTCTGAGCCTTAACTTCCACAATTGTAAAAATTGGAGAAAATAGGATTATTATGATGCTCACATGAGACAGTAGACATAAGACATTTAGCATGATGCCTGTCAAGTAGTAGATATTTAATAAATTAATTTCCCTTCTCAGTTTGGAGTCATGTTTTAGATTTATATATATATATATATATATATATATATATATATATTTAAAGACTTGAGATCATTCTCTAGTAATTTACTATATATCACTTTCTCCTCTCCAATTAGACTATGATCTCAAGGTAAAAAAATCATTTATTTTCTTTTTCTCTACATTCGGTTTAATATTGTCATGCACACAGTAAACACTTAAGAAATGCTTATTAAAATTACACATTCAAGAATTCATTTGGTAAATATACTAAAAATTATTGAATGTGTATTTTAAATGGGTGAACTTTATGATATGTAGATTATATCTCAAAAAAGCTCTTTAAAAATAAAAAATATCATCTTACACTAATATATGACCCACTATGAGTAAGGAGCTTGATACTAATATCAATATTTTGTGGTAGGCCTTTCTACTGTTTATCAATATCTGATTATCATTTAATTCCATGTATATAGAAAAATTCCATTTCTCTTCTCTCCTGAAGTCAGACATGGCTATTTGATACTCACTGGCTAATAAAATGTGAGTGGAAGTGGCATATATCACTTCAGGCTGAAAATATTTAATTGCTGGTTCTTATCTCTCCAGTGCTTCATCCCCTGCCAAAGCAGTTGAGGAAAAAGTGTCATGTAGATAGAACAGTGCCAAAAGATTGAAGCAATCAGAATTGCTAAGTATGAAGGATGGCTGCCCGGGAGAGTCACACATACAGACTTTGATTAAGCAACAAATCAACATTTGTCATAAACTGTGTTTAGCAGAATTCTAAATGGATTCTTAATAATCCTCCTCTCTAGTGTATATCCCCTGTCTAATCCTATCCCTGGAGTGAGAGAGGACCTGTGAGTAGGATGGGATAGTCACTGGTTGATTAGTTTCCTTATATGGCAAAGGTGATCAGATATATTTGTTACATGATACAGACTCCCCTGTAGTCAACTGCAGTGAAATTCTCTTGCCGGCACTGAAGAAGTAAGCTACTATGTTGTGAGAGGACCACACCCTAGAGCCTAAAGGCAACCTTTAGTTTTTCAGAGTAATTAATGGGCCCAGCAAGAAAAATGGGGTCTCAGTCTACAACTGCCAGGACCTGAAGTCGGCCAACAATTTGAGCCTAAAAAAGGATCTTAAGTCTCAGAAGAGATTACAGACCCAGCTGACACCTTGATTTCAACCTAGTGAGACCCTGGTGAAAGCAGCTACATCATGCCAGGACTTCTGATTTATAGAAACTGTGAGATAATAAATGGGAATTATTTAAGTTGCCAAGTTTGTGGTAATTTGTTACACAGAATTAGAAAACTAATACATAAGCCATTTAGATTTGGGTGCTACTTGTTTATTTTGCATCACTTTGCCTTTCTTGACTGATAATAACATTCCAAGCAGGTATCTTTTTTTTTTTAAGATTATTTATTTATTTATTTGACAGAGAGAGACAGTGAGAGAGGGAACACAAGCAGGGGGAGTGGGAAAGGGAGAAGCAGGCTTCCCGCCGAGCAGGGAGCCCGATGTGGGACTCCATCCCAGGACCCTGAGATCATGACCCGAGCCGAAGGCAGTCGCTTAACCAACTGAACCACCCAGATGCCCCTCCAAGCAAATATCTTAAGAACTCTACTCTTAAGAAGAACACGAAAGAAGACCTTTTCTTATTGGCTAGACCTCCATTTGTAAATAAGAGTAGTCTGCTGAATTTTAAAGACTAATGTTTAAAAATTTCCATTCTTATTCACTTTGCATTTTACTGCATCAGAACAATGGGATAATCATAAAAATAACATAAATAGAATATTCTAAGTGAAATTATTTTCATCAGCAAAGCAAGTGAGCATTCTTGAAATACTATAGTACATTAAATGTTTTTGCATTTACACATTGAGACAAAATGTCATCATCATCATGCTTTCTCTTTAAACTACCAGGACTAATACTATTATATTTTGACTCCTGAAAGAGTTGACCCCATAAGTTTATGCAAAAAGAAATTCTATAACAAAACTTTTTCCTAATAGGTAAATGTACAATCTTACATTTAGACTCTGAACCACTAAGCATTAAATGGAAACATTATTGAGATGAAAAATTTACTGAATTTATAATTTCTACCCAAACATACACTAGAACATCATCAGGGCATAGCCTAATTATTGTAAAAATAAATAAGTGAAAGGAATAATTGCTCAAAATAATTGAAAAACCACCACAGCATTATAAATGAAGTAAAACCTGCATTATAAAGTGTTATTCTACCACATGGCCAAGTTTCATATTGGAGAATAGTCAGTCAACTGCATTCATGGTAAGATTAATAGGCTCCCCCAAATCTTCCCACTCCAAAGATGTGCCTCATTCATCTATTCCCAGATGCCTATAATTTAGTATTAGAGAAGAATTTACTTGACTCCATATTTCTTGTCTTCTGCTAAAGGGAAAATATCCCTAGGAGGGATATCACTTTAATTCCCATTATACATTTATATTTTTAGTATAAATTCTTTATCATGTCCTTTCTCAGAAATGAATTTTGATAAGAAAATAAATATTCTTGGTTCCTATAAGAAAGTGCCAATATGCTGACGAGGTGGGGAGAGAGAAACATTGAAGGAAAGAAAAATCAGAAAAAAGAAGCATGGTTTCCAGGAGAAAACTGCACTATTTTAATTTTTTTCCTTTGTTTGGCACAATTCCGTTGTATTTCAAAATGTACTTTTTAAAGTTAAGCTAACAATGAAGCAAAGTAATGAGTACTGGAAATATGTTTCAGGATTGCACAAGCAAGGATACTTAACTGGTTTTCATGGATGAATTTTCAGAATCAGTAAATCTCCTGAAATTATATGCAAATTTTTGCAGATATGTGCATTTTTGGAGGACAGAATCTATAGCTTTCAACAGATTCTTAAATAGGTTCATGACCCAAAAGATGATAAGAACCACTGGCATATAGAATTAAAATGTTTCTTATACAAACAGGCAAAAGTTGCAAAAGCAAAGGTATCCCATAGCCCATGTGTGAAGCCACTCACTGTTTAACTGTCATAAGCCATTATCTTAACCAATTATTGGGTACTATTTTCAATTTACCGTATGAGTTGAAAACAAAGGCAGAGAGAAAGATAGCTGAGAAAGAGCTTCTTTTCCATTCTTCAATGAGTCGGCAAAACTGTAAAATAAATGTTTCTCCAATGAAGGGTCAATGACATGGATAAATGCTGTCTTTCATGAGAGAAATGCATGCAAATCACCAAAAGAGAAAAAGAGAAATAGTTACATATATCAGTTACATAATGAAGACAAAAGAAAATTTTCCTGATTTGATTTTTTTAAATCATTTGCACAAAAACAATCTTATATGAAGCAATGGCATATTTCACCAAAATAATAAATGTTAGTTGAATTTTTTTAATCATGTTTTTCATATAGCAGGAGAGCTCACTAAATAAGGAAAATAAAAAATACTTCTAACTAAAAATAATGCATGTGGGAAAATAATTCAAAACATAATAATTCCTCTTAATCTCAGGAAACAAACTGAGGGTTGCTGGAGTGGTGGGGGGTGGGAGGGATGGAGTGGCTGGGTGATAGACACTGGGGAGGGTATGTGTTATGGTGAGCGTGGTGAATTGTGTAAGACTGTTGAATCACAGACCCGTATCTCTGAAACAAATAATACATTATATGTTTTAAAAAAACATAATAAAGAATTTAAAATATGCACTAACCCTAGTGTATTTACATGTAAAAGAAAACTCAAAAATAACAGTTACTTAAACAAGACAAAAATTTATTTCTTTCTCTTGTAAACCAAATCTGGAGTTAAGTAGCTCAGGGATGGTTAGGCTGCCTCTACATTTTCCAGGACTCTTTCTATCTAGTTGCTCTGCCATCTGTAAATTTCATCCCCAAATCATCTAGAGCTCTAGACATGATGTCTGTATTCTATCATAGAGGAAGAAGGAAACACTGAAGAGCAGTATTTACCTTTCCTCCTCCTTTAAAGACATTTTATGAGAGATCACATCATAGGTTGATTACTCCCAAATTCATATTTTGAAGTCCTAACCCCCAGTACCTCAGAACATGACTTTATTTTGAAATAGGGTAACTGCAGATGTATTAGTTCAGATGAGATCATTAAGGTGGCCCTAATCTAAAAATAACTGTTGTCCTTATATGAAGGGGACATTTGGATAAGAGACATACAAAGCTAGTGAAACAAAAGCAAAAATGAACTTCTGGGACTTCATCAAGATAAAAAGCTTCTGCACAGCAAAGGAAACAGTCAACAAAACAAAGAGGCAACCCACAGAATGGGAGAAGATATTTGCAAATGACACTACAGATAAAGGGCTGGTATACTAGATTTATAAAGAATTTCTCAAACTCAACACCCAAAAAACAAATAATCAAGTCAAAAAATGGGCAGAAGATATGAAAAGACACTTCTCTGAAGAAGACATACAAATGGCTAACAGAAACATGAAAAAATATTCATCATCATTAGCCATCAGGGAAATTCCAATCAAAACCACATTGAGATACCACCTTACACCAGTTAGAATGGCAAAAATGGACAGGGAAAGAAACAACAAATGTTGGAGAGGTTGTGGAGAAAGGGCAACCCTCTTACACTGTTGGTGGGAATGCAAGTTGGTACAGCCACTTTGGAAAACAGTGTGGAGGTGCCTCAGAAAATTAAAAATAGAGCTACCTTATGACCCAGCAACCGCACTCTTGGGTATTTACCCCAAAGACACAGATGTAGTGAAAAGAAGGGCCATATGCACCCCAATGTTCATAGCAGCAATGTCTGCAATAGCCAAACTGTGGAAAGAGCTGAGATGCCCTTCAACAGATGAATGGATAAAGAAGATGTGGTCCATATAGGCAATGGAATATTACTCAGCCATCAGAAAGGACGAATACCAAACTTTTACATCAACATGGATGGGACTGGAGGAGATTATGTTAAGTGAAATAAGTCAAGCAGAGAAAGTCAATTATATGGTTTCACTTATTTGTGGAACATAAAGAATAGCATGGAGGACATCAGGAGAAGGAAGGGAAAAATGAAGGGGAGCGGAAATCAGAAGGAGAGATGAACCATGAGAGACTATGGACTCTGAGAAACAAACAGGGTTTTAGGGGGAAGGGGGACTTGTTATCCCGGTGATGGGTATTAAGGAGGGCATATACTGCATGGAGCACTGATGTTATATGAAAACAATGGATCGTGGATCATCACATCAAAAACTAATGATGTATTGTATGGTGACTAACATAACATAATAAAATTAAAAAAAAAAAAAAGAGAGAGACATACATGCACACAGGGAGAACATGGCCATCTCCAAGCCAAGAAGAGAGGCTTGGAATAGATACTCCTCTCACAGCCCTCAGAAAGCCCAACCCTATCGACACTTTGACTTTGGGCTTCTAGCCACCAAAACTGTGAGACCATAAATTTTTGTCGTTTAATCCAATCAGTTTGTGGTACTTTGCTATGGCAGCCCTAACAAACTATTACATCACACAAAACCCTTCTGCTTACATCACATAAGTAGACAAAACTCACTCCCATAGCCAAATCTAGATTCAAGGAGGCTGAGAAATGGAAGTTTTATTCTGGACAGCCATGTGTCCAGCTAAAAATGTGGGTTAGTATTATTGAAGAAGGGAAGAGTGCCTGTTGGGGAGATAATAAACAGTGTTTGCCACAAAGTGAAAAGTAAACAAACATCTCAAGTTCCAGCCCTGATTCTTTTCAAGAGAGTGTAAACAGTTTAAAACTTTTGTGTACATCTCCAGATATATTTTTTGCAGAGTTGTTTGAAAGTGTCCGAAGTGATTCCAACATGCACCCCCATTCCCTTCTTGAAAACTATTGATCAAAACCAACTTCATGTAATGCAATGGAGTTAATAAAACCTACCTATGTACCTTCTAGGGTTAGTAGAATTCAGTGATCATTTAGCATGTTTAGCACATAAGATTATTTAGCACTAGCACAACCTCTGGCGTTTAATATATTTTAAATATTTGTTAGTGGTTGTTATAAAATAGGTAGCCTTCTACACCTATATATTCTTTATCATCTGGCTTAAATGGCATTTCTTCTATAAGGTGTTCCTTTGCTTTTCCAGGCAGAATTAAGCACTCTTTTCTGTTTTCATTGAACTTGTACATAACTCTATCAAATTGACTAACACTTAAGTAGTGTTTAGGTTTACAAAGACTTCATATATATCTCAATAATCTTAAGAGTCATGGATTGGTATATTCCCAACCCCTCAGTACAGATGAGGAAAACTAACACTTAGATCACTACTAAGCATGATGGTACTGGGATTCTTTTTACTAAAGATTTTATTTATTTATGCAAAAGAGAGAAAGAGAGAGAGCACAAGCAGGGGTCAGGGAGAGGGAGAAACAGACTCCCCACTGAGCAGGGAGTTGATGCAGGACTTGAACCCAGGCCCCTGGGACCATGACCTGAGTTGAAGGCAGACACTTAATCGACTGAGCCACCCAGGCACCCCTGGAACTGGGATTTTAATTTAATGCTTTCAATAAAAAATTCTATACCTTTAGACTAAATATTATGTATTATAATTACTCACTGAGGTAGGCAGAATTTTGACCACCGTAATTTCCACTGCCTGGTGTTACTCCCCTGAATATGTTAAGTTACAATAGGAAAAGGGACTTTGCAGATATAAGTAATGTTATTAATCATCTGACCTTAAAATAGGTAGATTATCCTGGATTATCAGTGTGGGCCTAATCTAATGATGTTAGCTCTTAAAAACAAATAAGAAAAACAGTAGGGGAAGCCTGAGAAATTCTAGTCATGAGAAATTCAACACATCATTGCTAGTTTGCAGATGGAAAGGGACAAAATGAGAAGAAATATAGCCAGCTCCTAAAATGAGAAAGTAGTCCCCAGCAGACAGCTAGCAAGGAAACCATCACCTTGTTTCTACAGCTTCAAGAAAATGATTTTTGCCAGTAACCTGAATAAGCTTGAAAATAAGGTTCTTTCTCAGAGTTTACAGAGAAAAGCCCAATCTGGTCCACTACCTTGACTTTGACCTTGTGAAAACCTAAGCAGACAACTAGCTAAGTCACATTTTACTTGGACTTTTGACTCATGGAAACTGTAAGAAAATAAATTTAAAGCTGTTAAATTTGTAGTAATTTGTTATGGCAGCAAAAGATAACTAATATATTTATTTAATTGTATCCTGTACTAAATTATGTGTTACTATAAAGCTCCTATTCATTTTTAACTACACCCCCAACCAAACGATAGCATATGGCTTATATTAGTAGTAGTCATAGTAGTAGTCAATAAATTAATGGTTAGTATTTATTTAGCATTATTGTGCCAGATATTGATTTCTTACACATAAAAGCATATTTAATCCTCACGTTATGAAGTATGTAAATTACTAACCTATTTTATAGAGGAGGAAACTAAGATTTAAGTAACACAGGCAAAGTCCAACAGCTAGTAAATTGCAACACCAGAATTTTGTATCCAGGTAGTCTACATCCAAAGTCTGTGAAACATTAAGAACCACTATGCTATATGGTCTATTGAATAAACACTTAATAAATGTATATTAAATTGTTTGTTGAGGGCGCCTGGGTAGCTCAGTTTGTTGGGCAACTGCCTTCTGCTCAGGTCATAATCCTGGAGTCCTGGGATGGAGTCCCACATCAGGGTCCCTGCTCAGCGGAGAATCTGCTTCTCCCTCTGACCCTCCACCCTCTCATGCGCTCTCTCATTCTCTCCCTCTCAAATGAATAAATAAAATCTTCAAAAAATAAAATAAAATAAATTGTTTGTTGAATTAACTTCAAGGAAACTACTTCCTCCTTTAGGAGGAAGTCCAGGTATTCAAAAGAAAGGTTAGATAAAGAAAATGTGACATATTTCTATCCATGTATCTATATATATATGTATATATATAGTCATATCTATATCTATCATCTATCTATTTATCTATCATCTATTTATCTATCATCTATCTATCATCTATCTACCTACGATCTATATAGTGAAAAATTGCTCAGTCATAAAAAAGGATGAGCTCTTGCCCTTTGCAACAACATGTATGGATCTAGAGGGTATTATGATAAGTGAAAAATAAGCCAGAAAAGTCATATATCATATGGTTGCACTTATATGTGGAATCTAAAAAACAAAGCAAATGGGGCGCCTGGGTGGCTCAGATGGTTAAGCGTCTGCCTTCAGCTCAGGTCATGATCCCAGGGTCCTGGGATCAAGTCCCACATCGGGCTCCCTGCTTCTTGGGAGCTTGCTTCTCCCTCTGCCTCTCTCTCTCTCTCTCTGTCTCTCATGAATAAATAAATAAAATCTTTAAAAAAAATAATAAAAAACAAAGCAAATGTTTAGGCAATTGTTTTTAACAGTGTCTCTAATTTGTTTTGGGGTCCTTACCTAGATATTTGGATTGAGTAGGTTTGGGATGGGGATGGGAAGTCTGCATGTTTTAAACTCCCAGGTGATTTTTATGATAAGGTCAGGCTAGGAAACACTGGCTTATATCATCCAAGTACTGATTTAGTAAATACTTGCAGACATCGGCTTTAATACTCATCTAAACAAATTAACAAAGTAAAGAACTCAGATAATGAATTTGAAGACTCTATCGCTCCTTTTAGGTTCCCCCCAAACAAGAGAAAATATCATGGAAGCTATGGTTTTTTGAAGTACTGCTATTTATCATAAGGACCATCATAGTCAAAGTAATTTTTTTTTAAATCATTCAAGTTTTTTTAATTTAATTTCAAGTTAGTTAACATATAGTATAGTATTGGTTTCAGGAGTAAAATTTAGTGATTCATCACTTACATATAACACCTAGTGCTCATCCCAATAAGTGCCCTCCTTACTGTCCATCACCCATTTAACCCATCCGCCCACCCACCTCTCCTCCAGCAATCCTGTTTGTTCTCTATCCTTAAGAGTCTCTTATGGTTTGCTTTCCTCTCTCCTTTTCTTCCTTCCTACATGATCATCTGCTTCGTTTCTTAAATTCCACAAATTAGTAAAATCATGATATTGCTCTTTCTCTGACTGACTTATTTTGCTTAGCATAATACACTGTAGTCCCATCCATGTTGTTGCGAATGACAAGATTTCATTCTTTTTGATGGCTGAGTATTATTCCATTATATATATACATGTGTATATATATACCACCTCTTCTTTATCCACTCATCAGTTGATGGACATTTGGGCTCATTCCATAATTTGGCTATTGTTGATAGTGCTGCTATAAACATTGGGGTGCATATGTCCCTTTGAATCAACACTTTTGTATCCTTTGGATAAATACCTGGTAGTGCAATAACTGGGTCATAGGGTAGTTCTATTTTTAACTTTTTTTTAAGATATTATTTATTTGACAGAGAGAAAGAGATAGTGAGAGCAGGAACACAAGCAGGGGAGAGTGGGAGAGGGAGAAGCAGGGTTCCCGCTGAGCAGGGAGCCCGATGTGGGGCTCGATCTCAGGACCCTGGGATCATGACCTGAACCAAAGGCAGACGCTTAACAACTGAGCCACCCAGGCGCCCTATTTTTAACTTTTTGATGAAGCTCCATACTGTTTTCCAGAGTGGTTGCACCAGCTTGCATTCCCACCAACAGTGCAAAAATGTTCATCTTTCTCTGCATCCTTGCCAACATCTGTTGTTTCCCAAGTTAATTTTAGCCATTTTGACTGGTGTGAGGTGGTACCTCATTGTGGTTTTGATGTGTATTTCCCTGATGATGAGTGATATTGAGTATTTTTCCATATGTCTGTTAGCCATTTGTATGTCTTCCTTGGAGAAATCTCTGTTCACATCTTCTCCCCATTTCTTAACTGGATTATTTATTTTTGGGGTGTTGATTTTGATGAGTTCTTTATAGATTCTGGATACTAGCCCTTTATCTGATATGTAATTTGCAAATTTCTTCTCCCCTTCTCTTGGTTGCCTTTTAGTTTTGTTGACTGTTTCCTTCACGGTGCAGAAGCTTTTTATCTTGATGAAGTTCCAATAGTTCATTTTTGCTTTTGTTTCCCTTGCCTCTGGAGACATGTCTATTAGGAAGTTGATGCAGCTGAGGTCAAAGAGGTTGTTGTCTATTTTCTCCTCTAAGATTTTGATGGTTTCTTGTCTCACATTGAGGTCTTTCATCCATTTTGAGTCTATTTTTGTGTATGGTGTAAGAAAGTGGTCCAGTTTCATTCTTCTGCATGTGGCTGTCTGATTTTCCCAACACCATTTGTTGAAGAGATTTTTTCCATTGGATATTCTTTCCAGCTTTATCGAAGATTAGTTGACCATAGAGTTGAGGGTCCATTTCTGGGTTTTCTATTCTGTTCCATTGATCTATGTGTCTGTTTTTGTGCCAGTACCATACTCTCATGATGATTACAGGTTTGTAAAACAGCCTGAAGTCTGGGATTGTGATGCCTCCCACTTTAGTTTTCTTTTTCAAAATTCCTCTGGCTATTCGGGGTCTTTTCTGGTTCCATACAAATTTTAGGGTTGCTTGTTCTAGTTCTGTGAAAAATGCTGTGTTTTTTGATAGGGATTGCATTGAATGTGTAGATTGCTTTGGATAATATAGACATTTTAGCAATAATTGTTCCTTCAATCCATGAGCCTGGAATGTTTTTCAATTTCATTGTGTCTTCTTCAATTTCTTTCATAGGTGTTCTATAGTTTTCAACATACAGATCTTTTACCTCTTTGGTTAGGTTAATTCTTAGGTATCTTATGGGTTTTTGTGCAATTATAAATGGGATCGATTCTTTGATTTCTCTTTTTTCTGCTTCAGTATTGGTATACAGAAATGCAACCGATTTCTGTACACTGACTTTATATCTTGCAACTTTGCTGAATTCATATATCAATTCTGGAAAATTTTTTTGGTGAACTATTTCAGGTTTTCTACATAGATTATCATGTCATCTGCAAATAGTGAAAGTTTTACTTCTTCCTTGACAGTTTGGATGCCTTTTATCTCTTCTTGTTGTCTGTTCGCTGAATCTAGGTTTTCTAGTACTATGTTGAACAACAGTGGTGAGTGTGGACATCCCTGTCATGTTTCTGACCTTAAGGGAAAAGCTCTCAGTTTTTCCCGATTGAAGATGATATTGGCTGTGGGTCTATTGTATATGGCCTTTGTGATGTTGAGGTATGTTCCTTCTATTCTTACTTTCTTGAGGGTTCTTATCAAGAAAGGGTGCTGTATTTTGTCAAATGCTTTTCTGCATCTAATGAGAGGATCATATGATTATTATCCTTTCTTTTATTAATGTGGTGTATCACACTGATTGATTAACCAAAATAATCTTAAGTATCAGATTCAGGAATACACTGGACTTCCAAACATTTCATATAACTTTAAAATGTAAGGCTTTCTGGTATTTTGAGTTAAAAAAGATCATGATAAAAGGATAAGTATCAATCTCAGTTTTCCTTATAGTCATTTAAATTGCTGTTGGCAATTTACGTGACTTGTTAAAGTAAAGGGTCCTTTTAACCAGTGCTGAGGTATATTTATGTATGTTGTATACTGAATATTTTATCACAAGTTTTCAATGAATTGTTTTATTGTACTGAATTTATCATAACAAGTTATTTATTATATGTTCTCTTATTCGTGTTGTTACCCTACCCAGTGAAAAATAATTTATATTTTCATGACATTTACTTGTCGATAGTAGTTTTTATAACCTTGCATTTTAGTTCTACTATTCATTTTTATCCATGATGATTTGTGATTTAAAGATTTTACAACAGCCTTCTGAGTTTTATGCATAATGAATCATAATACTGGCAAACTGTCTCCTTGTGTATGAGGTCGATAGTAGAATGAAAATATATTATTATTATTATTATATTTTAGAATTAAATATAAATGATGAAATGTTTAGCTAAATTTTAATTCAGTAAGGAATACGTGTATACTTATTCATTTTGATATAAATTATCTTTTCATTGTTTCATAGCTATGAGGACAGATACTCAGTATACAGATGACAAAGTATGATGGATTATGCTCAATAAATTTTGTTCCTATTCATTTGGCTATGTGTCATAAACCAAATACAATTGCCTAAATACAGAAAATCCAATTGGAATGCCCTATTTACTGGGAAAACTTATATTAATAATTATAGACTGAAAGTTATACACTATACTGAAGTGTTTCCTCAATCAACAAGGGAAGATTAAATTATGCCCAGCACATAGTCTGTGTTAAATCTATTTTATTTGTATTCTAATTCCATGAATAATAGTGATATATGCATGATATATGATAAATATCTACTAAATAGACTTTTTGATTTTTCAAAACACTTCATTCCTGTACATTGTTGGATAACAATTTATCAAGCCATGCACTTAGGCATTCTACCATTTTCTTCCTAAATTATATCTTAATGTCAGCTGCAACTGCCAGGGGTCATTCATTCTGAAAGATGTAACAGAGGAGCTGGGGATTCTTTGAAGTGCCTAGTCCAGCCCCAATGAACCTATTTCTTTCTGCAAGATGGGTGGGGAGGATCAGGGAAGGCCATTTCAGGAGATAAGGGACTCTGGTTTTCCCTTCAAATTTTTCCCAGACACACTGAAACATGCCATTAATAAGTATTCCATTTGGGTTAAGGAACTACTCTTATAAGAGTCAGATCAGCCTATGGGCTTCAATTTTTATGCTCTTTTGTTGTTGTTCCTTTATGCTTGTCTGGAGTTACTTAGCTGCTGAGGAATGTTTGCTATCACAAAAGAACATGCAACACAGAATTCTACAATTGTTCATTCTGCTACCTCTACCTCCTCCCTTGTTATTGCTCGGTCTATCAGACTCTTCTAATATACCTTCTCCTTAGCTGCAGCTTCAAATATACTACAGTATGTGTAACAAAGCAGTTAACAATAATCATTAAATTAGCAAACATACTTTAAAAAATAATGCTAAGTCAATTGGTTGTCTCATGATGGCTTGAAAGAGGTATTTTGGATTAAGTTCATGGGTTTTTATCACTACTCAATGGGCTGTTTCATTTATTTTGATTCCTAGAAATCACATAGCTGATAAACTGATTAATGGAAGTGATAACTCTACTCATTAAACTTGGGCCATTAATATAACTCAAAACAAAATCTTAGTATTGGAGGCTCTATACCTTTTCACAGATACCAAAAAAAAAAAAAATCATTGCTTCTACTACTAATACTACAAAGCAAAATACAGTAATAGGCTAATGTTGCTTCCAGAGCATAAGATTAAATAATGGCAAAGATATAAAATATATCTTTATAAAAAATATATAACACACATTTTTAAATATGCTTACATTTTACACAATAATAGCAATTATCTAAGGCATGAATCAGAACCAAGGTGTAAGTTTTTACTCTCTTCCTTTATATGGGTTCTTTGAAGATGAAAATGTTCTTATTCAGTTCTCCATTCTCTCATTCCCAGCCACACAGTGTATTTTCTCTAATATACTAAGCATCAGTGGATATTTGTTGAATGAATGACTATCTAGATTATCCGTCCGTTATTAAATAGCTATGTAACCAGTTACTAAACTACTGAGAAGATGATACTGTCTTTGAAGACAGGAACCTTGTGTAATTCATTTCTATTTTATTACTACTTCATACAGTTTACTGAACATGCTTGCATCCAACAAAACATTTTTTAATTGAATGGAATGGAACTGAGTAGAGAAAGTTATTAATGTGACCAAGGCAGTTTGTCCCATCTTGGAGCCATGCAATGTGGATTCACATATACTATATTCATAGGCTGATTCTCTAAACATAATTTATATCAACTACCTGGAAAATGGATGCTATTGATTTTAAAAAGCATGGGTCAGAAAATGTTCATGGTTTAAAGTAGTGTTTGTCAAACGGTGCTCAGGAAACCCTAGGGTTATGCACAGTGTCCTCAAGGAGGAAAATGAAAGGAGAAAGTGAGGCTCCATGACCCTTCCTGAAAAGATTTTCTTTTATCTATTGAACATATTATACATATAAGGTTTCATTTCTATAAAGTGTTCCTGGATTTTAAAAAGTTGGAAATCACTGGTCTAGAGTAACTTTTCCTTATCATTAGTAAAACAACTGGAATTGAAGCCCTCCTAAGAATAAACAGAATAGAATAGAGCTTGCCATTTAAGGGTTAAGTGCATAGAAACTCAAAAGGAAAGACTTCTCTTTGATTTTCTTTTTTGGTTCCCTCACTATGAGAGATATTTCAGCTTTTACCAAGTACGTATAGAAAGTGAAAATGTGGATTTCTTTTTTTAGTTCATTAAGATATAATTGACATATAGCACTATATAAGTTTAAGGTGTACAACATAAAGATTTGACATATATATTGTGAAGAGATCACCACAAAAATCCTAGTTAACATCCATCATCTCATATAGACAAAAAAAAATGTTTTTTTTTTCCTTGCGATGAGAACTCTTTGGATTTACTCTTTTACAACTTTCTTATATCATACAGCAGTTTTAACCATAGTCATCACGTTGTACATCACTATTACTTATTTATCTTATAACTGGAAGCTTGTACCTTCTGATCACCTTTATACAATTCCCCCACTGGGGCGCCTGGGTGGCTCAGTCGTTAAGCGTCTGCCCTCGGCTCAGGTCATGATCCCAGGGTCCTGGGATCGGCCCCGCATCGGGCTCCCTGCTCTGCGGGGCGCCTGCTTCTCCCTCTCCCACTCTCCCTGCTTGTGTTTCCTCTCTCTCTGTGTCTCCTCTCTCTTTGTGTCTCTCTCTGTCAAATAAATAAATAAAATCTTTAAAAAACAAACAAACAAACAAACAAAACAATTCCCCCCCCCCACCCTCCACCTCAGAAACTGTGGATTTCTTATGGATTTTTAAAACACTCATAAAAAGTACATCCCATTAATGCATTGAAACTTTGAGAGTTAGGACTATCATACTAAAAGGATTTGACTTAATGAGATCGAGATTATAATCAGTGCTTTATCACATTATTTAAATGGTATTAAAATTAAAGACTATTTGATTTCATTAAAGAAATACATCTTTCCTTTCCCTTGAGGATCTCAATGGGAAAGAAGGTCAAAATGGTCAATTCTTCACAAATACAAAAGTGGACTTAATGAAAAATTAACTTTTTTCTCTCCTATATTTTTCTCAATGTATATCTGGAATTAATAAACAAAACTTAAAAACTTTTTTTCATGGATAGTGGTACATTGGGAGGAAATGAGCAGTCCTTAGTAAAGCATTCCTTTATTGTGAAAGGTTTCAAACCGTGCTCTCATGCACTTGTGCTGCTATCCAACAAGGTCACCACTATATCTAATCAATCATGTTTATATTGATAACATATTGAAGCTAATATTTTTAATATATTAAGTTAATTAAATATATCACTAAAATTAACTGCATCTATTTCTTCTCACTTTTAACATGGCTATTAGAAAATTTAAAATCACTTAACCATCCCACAGTTGTAGCTCACATAACTTTTCTATAAAACAGGGTTGCTCTAAAGAGTTCTCCAAAGCAGGGGATAGATTGCTGAGAGGAAATAAACAGGCAAGTCTTTGAGTCCTACTTTTTTTACTTCAATGAGAACATCTCTCATTTAATTTGTTCCACATAGTTGGTTTCTGCCTAAGACTTTGCTTGAAAAAAAAGTTGTTAAAAAAACAAAGAAAACCCTCTAATTAATTACCTAAAATTTTTCATATTTATGAATGAGAAAAACTGTCTCAGACAATTTTTATAATCACTATATCCTCTCTCTCTCTCTTTTTTGTCTTTTCCCATCTCTGCCTAGGATCTGATTAAATGACCATGTATTACAGTTTGACTGGAAGAATTTGTAAACCTATTATCTTATTTTAATTATTAGCATTGTCCCCCTTCACTCTCATAAGTGTTCTAATTTGGACTATAAGTTATACTCACCTTGGCTCTCACCAATTTTTTTACAGGTGTGATCTCAGAGTCCCTGGTGTCCTGCCCTCATAGTATCCCTCTTGCCTCATGCCCCAGGGTTTCCTGTTAACATTTCCATAAACACTGTCATGTGATCAGTGTCCTTGACCATGTATGGGCAACTTAGAAATATAGAGGAATTAAAGCCCCATGAATGAATCTTTGACCAATGTGAGAAGCAAGTAAACAAATTATTCCTTCTGCTTTTTCCCCACACCCTTGCCCTCCAGGGATAGTCTATACATAGTCTGTATAATATAGGGGGGCACAGGTTATCAGTTCCAAGAATTAGGCAATCAAATCTCATTTAACAGTAACCCGCTCAATTACACCTCTTCATATTAGCTCTTCTTCCTTCCCTGATTTTCTCTTCTTGTTCTTAACTCCTGCCCCCTGAGACTGGATGCTGTAACAAAACAATAGCATGGAAATCTCCTGTATCAGGTCTGCTTTCTGGTGAACACAGGCCAAAATAGGACCTCACCCTAGAAAGCTTAAAACTGTTATGCTCTTTCAGGTGTCCTGTGTCAAAAGCCATAATTTATTTTTCTTGGTCTTTGGTTGAAAGCTGACAGATATAGAACTAATCCTGAATTTAGGCAAAAAAGATTTAGGGAGCTATATTTCAGTATGAATCAGCATTAAATTTTCCTATGCTAATTCAAACCAGGTTTTGATAATTGGGCTTCCACCTTGCTTTTTTTCAAGGACATAGTCACCATCTCATTTTTAGGAACCAGATCTTTGTCATACTCCTTTTATCTACACCCTGGATTCTCCATATGGCAAATACTAACACCAAATATATTCTGTTGTCATTTTTTCCAGATACCATGTTCTGTATGATTATCAACTTTTAAGACCTGTCCTTTTTCTTTGGCAATTTTAGCAATTCCAAGTCCTATCAATGCCATAAGAGATAGCAAATAGAGTGGGCCAAGACTGTAATTGAGAAAATTCAGAGGACAATCAGGAATAAAACCCATTCTCTTGGATTCCAGTCCATTTCTCTTTCCACTTAAATAGTTGGGAAACATATACATGTGTGAATGTGCATGCACACACACACACACACAGACCTAATCTTTCAGTAAATCACTGTAGCATGAAACTATCGAAGGTATCAAAACACAAAAGGTATCCATCATGAAGAACTCAAAACAAAAAAGAAAGTATCTCTAACACTGATATGACTTCCCAGCATACAGTGAAAAGGAAAACTAAAATAAAAAGTACCCTTCATTAATAACAAGCACGTTCTTTCAGTCAGGAAGTGTTAAAATTCTGAGGTCTTCTCTATGAAATCCTTCTGGATCAAGGATTTATTCAACTTTAATGTACATAAAACATATTTGTAGATCATGGTAAAATGTAGATCCCCAAATCTCATTTAATTGAGATCCAGATGTTATCACTCTTGTGTAAGGCTCAGGAATCTGCATGAACACTGAATACAAAAACGCAATCTCTAACACAAAATAATCTATAAAACAAGTGAGTATAATTCCAATGTTTTAATTTTGTTGTTTCCCTTGCCAAAGTAGACATATATATATTTAAAAAAAAGCAAGCAAACAAACAAAACAACAATAGCAACAAAACAAGTGGGGTTTGGGGGAAAATAAGTTAAAATAACACCAAAACTAGGATCGAAAATTAATCCAATTTTATAATTAAAAAGTACATTTACAAACAATGTAGTCCCTGGAAATGAATCAAGAACACAGTTGATGGTTTATGTATGCTTTGACACTTGAAACAGAACAAATCTAGAAATAAGGTAAGAAACACATTAGAATTTCTCCCAGAGTCAATACAAAGCCGAGAACTGGATAACATTTTTTTTTTACTACCAATATTAAGGAGATACTCCTTTCTTGAAAAGGCACAAAAACTGTACTCTCCATACCACCATCAATAAAATACATCCCCTACTATACCTATTTGGAGACTATGACACCCAGGAAACAACTGGGAAAGAGATGTGATAGATTTGTCCTTTGTGAACTCTGTATGCGTAGGGTTGAGGATAGTGTGGTAGGAAAGTGCTATTCTTATAAGAAAAACCTATAGCTCAGGGTGGAGATGAAAAGAACACAGACGATATACCAAGCTGGATTGTAGTTGTGTGTAGTAGGTTTGAAGTGGAGTCTGATCACTTGCATTTCTAACAAGTCCACTGGTGATGCTGATGTTCTTGGTCCAGGAGTCAAACTTTGAATACTGGTGGTTTGGTATGCCAAAATATCAAGCCATTAGGGATAGGAAATAATCACAATTGAGTAGAATAGAAAATGAAAGCTTGCTAGTTACCAGAAATTAGAGTAAGCTTTATATCATTAATTTACTTTCCAGCAACACATCTGAGAAGTGATTCCATTCATCCTCATATGGAAAGCATGGAGGAATAGGGGCAATCTAATGTGTGCTGCCTGTTGACAAATATTGAATTTGGATAATCTTTATTTATTTAAAATGGAAAAAAGAGTAAATGCTAAATTTGGAAACTATTAAACAATACTTTAGCTCATGTAAAATATCATTTAGGAGCTGCAGAAAATCATACTAAAGTAATTTCTTAAAAAAACAGAAAAATATTTTAGAAAATATTTGGTATTATTACTGGATTAATATGGTATATAAGGATGAGATATAAGTCATAAGGAAGGATAAGAATGGGATTTAAAAAAAAGGATGCAGACACAGGTATAGTTAAAAAAGATGCCAGACAAAATAAACTGTCTCAAGGAAATTAAAATTGCAACAGCAGAATTAAAACTGTGTTGTACACAATAAATAACAGAGGTCCATTGTATGCTGTAGCCCATAAAATATTTTACTAGTGAAAGAATAGATCTGGAGATCAGAAGAATAGATTAGAAACAAACACAACATAGTTAAGTACTTACATCTGATAAAGGTACCATTTTATATAAGAAGGTAGAAGATTTATTAGTCAACAAATGGTCTTCATGAAATTGGTTAACAATTGAAAAAGTTAACTCATTTTCTCACACCATATGACAAAATAAGTTCCTGACTGAAAAGAATATGTAAAAAAATCAAACTACACAAAGAAATAAATGCCAGTGAAAAATTTGATCTTGGTGTGGGGAAGGTTTCCATGGGTGATAGGAAAGGAATATTTCATAAAATAAAGACAGGAAAATAACAATAGGGTTAAATATACTTAAATGCTGAAATTAAAATGTCTGCATGTCAAAATATACAATAAAAGGGGAAAAATAATATAAACCATGATTTTGGATAAATATTTTAATATACTTTAATAACTAATTTAAATAAAACACCCTTAAAAATCAATATAAAAAAATAGACCAAGTCAGGCCACAAGACTGGCTCCCATACCTCCCCAGCAAAAGACTAGATCCCACAGATCCAATCTCCAGGTTTGCTCCCAAGGCCCCAGCTTCCAGGCAAGCTTCTATGAAAACAGACTCCTGGTCTGTCCTAGTACCAGACAGACTCCCAAAGACCCAGATGCCAGACCCACATCAGTGGTCTCTGGTGCCTGATTGACCTCTGTGGAACTGGGATACAGGTCTGCCCATGCAAACTCATGTACAAACCCATCACCATAGACCCAAGCACCAGGCCTGCCCCCATTGACCCCAGGCTGCAGGTCTGAACCCATGGACCTGGCCTGTGTGCCTAAATACCAGGTTGCCCTTACTGACCTAAGCACCCAAGGATTCCAACAGCAAGTCAGCCTATCGACATTACCAGGTAACCCACCTAGAATCTCTGGATGGGCTGGCTGGAGAAGTGCTTTGCTCACAAAAGCCAGTCTGTAACTACTAGAAGATGTGCCTACTTCCTCAACTGTGAAGGCACCAACACAAGGCCATAAGAATCATAAATAATCAAGGAAACATGATTCCACCTAAGGAAACTAATAAAACTCCAATGGCTGACCATAACGAAATGGATATTTATGAACTATCTGACAAAAAATTCAGAATAATCCTTTTAAAAAAAAAGATTTTATTTGACAGAGAGAGAGAGAGAGCGAGCACAAGCAGGGGGAGCAGCAGAGGGAGAGGGAGAATCAGGTTTCCCGCTGAGCAAGGAGCCTGACGTGGGACTTGATCCCAGGACCCTGGGATCATGACCCGAGCCGAAGGCAGATGCTTAACTGACTGAGCCACCCAGGTGCCCCTAGAATAATCCTCTTAAAGAAATTCAGTGACCTATAAGAAACACAAATAGATAACTAAATGAAAGTAGGAAAACAATGCATGGACAAAAAGGGAAGTTCAACAAAGAAGTACAAAACATTAGAAAAAAAGAATAGAAATCTTAGAGCTGAAGAATACATTGATTGAACTAAAGAATTCAATAGAAAGCTTCAACATCAAACTTGGCCAATCAAAAGAAAAGAACAATAAACTTGAGGACAGGTCATTTAAAATCATACATTCAGAGAAGCACAAAGAAAAAAGAATGAAGAAGAGTGAAGAAAACCTAGATGAATTGAGGGATATGATTAAAAGAAGCAATCTATGCATTATTAGAGTCTCAGAAAGAGAAAGGGAAATTAAGGAGCAGGAGTCTTATTAAAAACAAAAATTGCGGAGAACTTTCTAAATCTGGGGAGAGATTTAGATATCCAAGTTCATGACGCTAATAGATCACTTGAAAATTTCAACCTAAAATGATATTCTCCAGGGCACACTATAATAAAACTGTGTAAAATCAAAGACAAAGAATTTTTAAAGCAGCAGAGAAAAAAATATTCTCACATATAAGGGAATCTTCATAAAGGTATTAGTAGAAACTTTGTAGGCCAGAAGACAGTGGGGTAATATACCCAAAGTTTTGGTAGGAAAGAAAAAAAACAAAACAAAACAAAAACAAACAAAAAAAACCCTGCCAACTAAGAATATGTTACCTAGCAAAGTTGCCTTTCAAGGATGAAGGAAAGATAAAGAATTTCACAAATAAAAAATGAGGGAGTTCATCACCACTAGACGTTCCCTACAAGGAATTTTGAAAGGAGTTCTTCAAACTGAAATAAAAGGATGCTAATTAGTAACAAAAATGTATGAAAGTATAAAGCATACTGGTACAGTTAAGTATATAGTCAAATTCAGAATACTCTAATACCATAATATGGTAGTGGGTTAATCACTTAACTCTAGTGTAAAGGTTGAAAGAAAAAAAGTATTAAAAATAATTATAACTATAATAGTTTGTGAGTGGATACACAATATAATAGATGTAAATTGTAACATCAAAAACATATAAAAAAGGAAGTAAAAGGATAGAGTTTTGTATGTGATCAAAGATACATTGTTATCAATGTAAAATAGACTGTTATATCTATAAGATATTTTGTGTGAGTTTCATAGTAACCACAGTAAATACATAAAAGATAAAGAGAAGAGAATCAAAACATACCACTATAGGAAATCAATTCACAAAGAAAGACAGCAAAAGAGGAAGAAAGAACAAGGGAACCACTAAACAGTAGAAAACAATTAATAAATTGGCATTAATAAATCTTTACCTATCAATAATTACTTTAAATGTAAATGGACTCGATTCTCCAATCAAAAGGCATAGAGTGGATGAATGGATTAAACAATAAGACCTAACTATGTACTATTTTCAAGAAACCTACTTCAGCTTTAAGGACACCATAGGCTGAAAGTGAAGGGATAAGGAAGATATTCTATGCAAATGGAAAACAAGAGAGCATGGGTACCTGTACTTATATCAGAAAAATTAGACTTTAAGTAAAAAACTGTAACAAGAGACAAAAAGGTTATTATATAATAATAAAGTGGTCAATACATCGAAAGAATACATCAATTATAAGTGTATACACACCCAACATAGGAGCATGTAAATACACTAAGCAAATACTAACAGATATGAAGGAAAAAGTGGACAAAATATAATAGTAGTAAAGAACTTCAATACTCCACTTTCAACAATGAATCCAGAGAGAAAATCAATAAGGAAACACTGGATATGGACCTAACAGAGATATACAAAAAATTCTTCCCAACAGCAGCAGAATACACATTCTTCTTAAGCAAGCATGAAATATTCTCCAGGATAGATTATATATTAGATCACAAAATAAGCCTTAGCAATTGTAAGAAGTTTGAAATCATACCAAATATCTTTTCTGACTGCAATAGTATGAAACTAGAAATCAATAACAAAGAAAATTAGAAAATACACAAATGTACAGAAATTCAACAACACAATCCTGAATAACAAATGAAACAAACCAGAAAGCAACAGGGTATTAAATATATATATATATATCTTGGGGGCGCCTGGATGGTTCAGTCAGTTAAGTATCTGCCTTTGGCTCAAGTCATGATCCCAGAGTCCTGGGATTGATCCCCACATCAGGCTCCCTTCTCAGTGGGGAGCTTGCTTCTCCCTCTCCCTCTGCCTGCCACTCCCCCTGCTTGTTCTCTCTCTCTCTCTCTCTCGATCTGTCAAATGAATAAATAAAATCTAAGAAAAGAAGAAAAATATCTTGAAACAAACAAAAGTGGAAAAACAACATACTAAAATTTATGGAATGCAGCAAGATGGAAATGTATATTGATGAAAACCTACCTTGAGAAAAAAGAAAGATAAATAAACTAACTTTACACCTCAAAAAGAAAGATAAATTAACTTTACATCTCAAGGAACTAGAAAAAGAACAAAGCCCAAAGTTAGCAGAAGGAAGGAAATAGACAGATCACAGTAGAAATACATGAAATAGAGATCAGAAAAACAATTCAAAAGTCAATGAAAATAAGATCTAGATTTTTGAAAAGATTCAACAAAATTGAAAAACCTTTAGCCAGAATAGGAAAAAAAGGAAAAGATTAAAATAAATAAAATCAAAAAATGAAAGAGGAAAATGAAAGAGAAACCACAGATATATAGTGTCATAAGAGATTACTAACAATGATTGCCAACAAATTGGATAACCTAAAGGAAATGGATAAATTTCTGGAAACATTCAACAAACCAAGACTGAATCAGGAAGAAATAGAAAATTTGAACAGATGAATAAAGAGAAAAGATATTGAAACAGTAATCCAAAACATCCCAACAAAGAAAAGCCTAGGACCAGATGATTTAACTGGTGAATTGTACTAAACACTTAAGAAGGGGTGCCTGGGTGGCTCAGTTGGTTAAGCGACTGCCTTCAGCTCAGGTCATGATCCTGGAGTCACGGGATCGAGTCCCTCATTGGGCTCCCTGCTCAGCAGGGAGTCCGCTTCTCCCTCTGACCCTCCCCCCTCTCATGCTCTCTCTCTCTATCTCATTCTCTCTCTCAAATAAATAAATAAATAAAAATCTTAAACATTTAAGAAATAATTACTGCCAATGCTTCTCAAACTCTTCCAAAAAAGTTAAAGAGGGGGAAAACCTTTTCAAACTCATTTTAGAAGGCCAACATCATCCTTACACCACAGTCAGATAAGGACATTAAAAGAAAAGGAAACTGTAGGCCAATATTCTTGATTAATATAGATGTAAAAATTGTCAACAAAATACTAGCAAACCAAATTCAAAATCACATTAAAAAAATCATACAACATGATGAAGTGGGTTTTATCATTGGGATACAAAGATGATTCAACATACATGTATCAATAACTGTGATACACTACATTGATAGAATGAAAGATGAAAATTATATGACCATCTCAGTAGATGCAGAAAAAAAACATTTGAAAAATTTAACATCCTTTTATAATAAATCTTTTTAACAAATTGATTATAGAAGAAAGGCCATATATGAAAAACTCACAGTTTAACTCATACTCAATGGTGAAAAGGTGAAAGCTTTCCCGCTAAACTCAGGAAAAAGACAGGGGTGTCTACTCTCACCACTCCTATTCAACATAGAACTGGAAATTGCTGCCAGAGCAATTAGGCAGGAAATGAAAATAAAAGCATCCAAATTGGAAAAGAAGATGTAAAATTTTTCTGTTTGCAGATTATATGATTTTAAATATGGAAAAACCTAAAGATTCCACCAAAAAAACTCTTGAATTAATATAGCATTTATTTCTGACTCCAAATACTGTGCTCTTCCCACTTGCTATCATTACTTACAGATTAACACTATTATTATACCCAAAAAAGTAGAAAAGTGTGGCCCTAGCAAACTCTTTGACCTGGGCCATAGCAACTTCTTACTAGACATGTCTCTGGAGGCAAAGGAAACAAAAACAAAAATGAACTATTGGGACTTCAACAAGATAAAAAGATTTTCACAGCAAAGAAACAGTCAACAAAACTAAAAGGCAATCTATGGAATGGGAGAGATCTTTTCAAATGACAGTCTGATTGGCTAAAATTAACAACTCGGGAAACAACAGATGTTGGTGAGGATGCAGAGGAAAGGGAACCCTTTTGCACTGTTGGTGGGAACGCAAGCTGGTGCAGCCACTCTGGAAAACAGTATGGAGGTCATCTAAAAGTTAAAAATAGAGCGACTTTTATAATCCAGATATTACACTACTGGGTATTTATCCAAAGGATAGAAAAATGCTGATTCAAAGGGGCACACACACCCCAGTGTTTATAGCAGCACTATCAACAATAGCCAAATTATGGAAAGTGCCCAAATGTCCATTGACTGATGAATGGATAAAGAAGAGGTGAGATATATATATATATAATGGGATATTACTCAGCCATCAAAAAGAATGAAATTTTGCCATTTGCAACAACATGCATGGAACCAGAGTGTATTATGTTATGTGAAATAAGCCAGTCAGAGAAAAACAAATATATGATTTTACTCATATGGGGAATTTAAGAAATAAAACAGATGAACATAAGGGAAGGGAAAGGAAAATAAAGATAAAAACAGAGAGAGAGAGGGAAACCACAAGAGACTTTTAACTATAGAGAACAACCTGGGGAAGGTGAGTGAGGGCGGTGGGTTAAATGGGTGAGGGGCATTAAGGAGGACATGTACTGTGATGAGCACTAGGTGTTATATGTAAGTGAGGAATCACTAAATTCTACTCCTGAAACCAGTATTACATATATATTTACTAACTTGAATTTAAATAAAATCTTGGAAGAAAACAAAAAAGAAGAGTTTTGCTTAGAAAAAAATAATATGTAATGAAAACACAATGCATTTTTATGGTCAATGTGGTTGATTCACCAATATCCCTTCCAACTTTAAAATACTATTCTAAGCTACTTAGGGTAATCCCACAGTCTTTGCTAATGATTGACTTAGAAATAAAGAGTCAGTCCAATTTTTTTTCCAAGACAATTAACATCTTTATAACATTGAGTATTCTTATCCATTAGCAAAATCAAATTTTAGAATTTTTTTTTTATTTTAAAGTTTTTTATATTTGTAATCTCTACAACAAATGTGGGGCTTGAACTCATGAACCTGAGATCAGGAGTTGCATGCTCTTCCCACGGAACCAGCCTGGCTCCCTTAAATTTTAGAAATTTTAAGAGTTTTATAATTTTATCTGTAAGATAAAAGTATAGATCTTATATATCGTTTATTGAATTTATTCCTGAGTACTTTTATCTTTGGCTATCATATATTATATCTTTTTAAGAATTACACTTTATGTTTGTTGGGTACAGAAACTAAACTCACTCCTGTACATTAATTTTCTAGACAACAAGCTTAACTCCCTTACTAATAAAAAAAATATAGGTTTGTGGGTGCCTGGATGGCTCAGTAAGTTAAGCGTCCAACACTTTCATTTTTAATTTAATTCAATTAATTAACATATAGTGTATTATTAGTTTCACAGGTAGATTCATCAGTCTTATATAATAACCAGTGCTCATTGCATCACATGCCCTCCTTAATGTCCATCACCCAGTTACTCCATCCTCCCACCGTTCTCCCCTCCAGCAACCCTCATTTTGTTTCCTATGATTAAGAATCTCTTATGGTTTGTCTCTCTTTCTGATTTTGTCTTGCTTTATTTTTCCCCCCTTCCCCTATGCTCCTCCATTTTGTTTCTTAAATTCCACACATGAATGAGACCATATGATAATTGTCTTTCTCTGATTGACTTATTTCACTTAGCATAATACTCTCTAATTCCATCCATGTCATCGCAAATGGCAATATTTCATTTTTTAATTTTTTTTTGTTGGCTGAGTAGTATTGCATTGTATATGTATACCACCTCTTTATCCATTCATCTGTTGATTGCCATCTGGGCTCTTTCCACAGTTTGGGTATTGTGGACATTGCTGCTATAAACATTGGGGTACAGGTACCTCTTCAGATGACTACATTTGTAACCTTGGGGTAAATACCTAGTAGTGCAATTGCTGGGTCATAGGGGAGCTCTATTTTCAACTTTTTGAAGAACCTCCATACCACTTTCCAGAGTGGCTACACCAGCTTGCATTCCCACCAACAGTGTAAGAGGGGTCCCCTTACTCCACATCCTCATCAACATCTGTCATTTCCTGACTTGTTAAATTTAGCCATTCTGACTGGTGTGAGGTGGTATCTCACTATGGTTTTGATTTGTATTTCCCTGATGTTGAATGATGTTGAGCATTTTTTCATGTGTCTATTGGCCATTTATATGTCTTCTTTGCAGAAATATCTGTTCATGTCTTCTGCCCATTTCTTGATTGGATTATTTGTTTTTTGGATGTTGAGTTTGATAAGTTCTTTATAGGTTTTGGATACTAGCCTTTTATCTGATAAGACATTTGCAAATATCTTCTCCCATTCCAAAGGTTGTCTTTTGGTTTTGTTGACTGTTTCCTTTGCTGTGCAAAAACTTTTTATCTTGATGAAGTTCCATAGTTTGTTTTTGCCTTTGTTTCCCTTGCCTTTAGAGGCATGTCTTGAAAGAAGTCACTGTGGCCAATGTCAAAGAGGTTGCTGCCTGTGTTCTCCTCTAGGATTTTGATGGATTCCTGTCTCACATTTAGGTCTTTCATACATTTTGAGTTTACCTTTGTGTATGGTATAAGAAAATGATTCAGATCCATTCTTCTGCATGTGGCTGTCCAATTTCCCCAACACCATTTGTTGAAGAGACTTTTATTCCATTGGATATTCTTTCCTGCTTTGTCAAAGATTAGTTGACCATACTGTTGAGAGTCCATTTCTGGGTTTTCTATTCTGTTCCATTGATCTATGTGTCTGTTTTTGTGCCAGTACCTTACTGCCTTGATGATTACAGCTTTGTAATATAGCTTGAAGTCAGGCATTGTGATGCCCCTGGCTTTGTTTTTCTTTTTCAACATTCCTCTGGCAATTCGGGGTCTTTTCTGGATCCATACAAATTTTAGGATTATTTGTTCCAGCTCTGTGAAAAATGCTGGTGTTATTTTGATAAGGATTGCAGGGAATGTGTAGATTGCTTTGAGTAATATAGACACTTTAACAATATTTATTCTTCCAATTCATGAGCATAGAATTTTTTTTCCATTTCTTTGTGTCTTCCTTAATTTCTTTCATAAGTGCTCTTTAGTTTTGAGAGTACAGATCCTTTACCTCTTTGGTTAGGTATACTCCTAGGGATCTTCCTGTTTTTGGTGCAATTGTAAATGGGATCAATTCCTTGATTTCTCTTTCTTCAGTCTCACTGTTAGTGTATAGAAATGCAACTGATTTCTATGCATTGATATTATATCCCACCACGTTGCTAGATTGCTCTAAGAGTTCTAGCAATTTTGGGGTGGAGTCTTTTGGGTTTTCCACATTAAGTATCATGTCATTGGTGATGAGTGAGAGTTTGACTTCTTTGCCAATTTGAATGTCTTTTATTTCTTTTTGTTTTCTGATTGCTGAGGCTAGGACTTCTAGTACTATGCTGAACAACAATGGTGAAAGTAGACATCCCTGTTATGTTCTTGACCTTAGGGGAAAAGTTCTCAGTTTTTCCCCATTGAGTATGATATATGCTGTGGGCTTTTCATAGATGGCTTTTACAATATTGAGGTATGTTCCCTCTATCCCTACACTCTGAAGGGTTTTAATCAAGAAAGGATGCTGTACTTTGTCAAATGCTTTTTCTGCACCAATTGAGAGGATCATATGGTTCTTGTCCTTCCTTTTATTAATGTGATGTATCATAGTGATTGATTTGTGAATGTTGTACCACTCTTGCAGGCCAGGGATAAATCCCACTTGGTAGTGGTGAATAATCTTTTTAATGTACTGTTGGATCCTATTGGCTAGTATCTTGGTGAGCAATTTGACATCCATGTTCATCAGGGAAATTGGCCTGTAATTATCCTCTTTGATGGGGTCTTTGTCTGGTTTTGGGATCAGGGTAATGCTGGCCTCATAGAATATGTTTGGGAGTTTTCCTTCCATTTCTATTTTTTGAAACAGCTTCCATAGAAAAGTATTATTTCTTCCTTAAATGTTTGGTAGAATTGCCCCTGGGAAGCCATCTGGCCCTGGACTCTTGTTCTATGGGAGGTTTTTGATTACTGCTTCAATTTCCTGTCGGTTATGGGTCTGTTCAGGTTTTCTATTTCTTTACAGGGGATGTATATTGTCTCTGTTCCTTTCTGGTCTATGTTACTTTTGGACTCTCTTTGCTTAAAAGATCCCCTTTAATATTTCTTGCAGGGCTGGTTTAGTGATCACAAATTCTTTCAGTTTCTGTCTGTCCTGGAAGTTTTTTATCTCTCCTATTTTCTATTTTGAATGACAGCCCTGCTGGATAAAGTATTTTTAGCTGCATATTTTTCTTATTTAGCACCCTGAATATATCATGCCAGTCCTTTCTGGCCTGCTTGGTCTCTGTGGATAGATCTGCTGCCAGTCTAATGTTTCTACCTTTGTAGGTTAAGGACCTCTTGTCTCAAGCTACTTTCAGGATTTTCTCTTTATCTCTGAGATTTGCAAGCTTCACTATTATATGTTGAGGTGCTGACTTATTTTTATTGATTTTGAGGGGGGTTCTCTGTGCCTCCTAGACTTGAATGCCTATTTCCTTCCCCAGATTAGTGAAGTTTTCAGGTATAATTTGCTCAAATATACCTTGCGCCCCTCTCTCTCTTTCCTCTTCTTCTGGGATCCAAATTATTCTAATATTGTTTCACTTTATGTTATCACTGAACTCTTGAATTCTCCCCTTGTGATCCAGTAGTTGTTTCTCTCTTTTTCTCAGCTTCTTTATTCTCCATCATTTTATCTTCCATATCACTAATTCTCTCTTCTGCCTCATTTATCCTAGCAGCTAGAGCCTCCATTTTTGATTGCATCTCATTAATAGCCTTTTTTATTTCTACCTGATTAGATTTTAGTTCTTTTATTTCTACAGAAAGGGATTCTCTAGTGTCTTCTATGCTTTTCTCAAGCCCAGCTAATATCTTTATAATCATTATTCTGAACTCTGGTCCTGACATAATGATTAGGTCCCTGGCAGTCAGTACTGCCTCTTATTCTTTTTTGAGGTGAGTTTTTCCATCTTGCCTTTCTGTCCAGAGAAGAATAGATGAATGAGAGAACAAAATACTAAAATGGCAACAACGACCCCAGAGAAATATACAATAAACAAATCAGAAGAGACCCAAAACCAAAAATAAATAATAATTAAATTAAAATTTAAAAAAAGTGAGAAAGAGAGAGAATATAATCAAACAGATGAGCAGAACCAAGCAATACACTGGATCCTGTGTGTATTTTGGTCTGTTTGTTAGAGAACTAGATCTCAAAATTGTAAAGGAAGAAAAACCTATATATGTATAAAAATAGAATTAAATACAATGAAAGAATTGAATGTAATTGTAAAAATGAAAATTAAAAGTAAAAAAAGAATATCAACAGGCAGGTGAACAAAACAGAGCAATACACTATATCTTGAGTGTATTTTGGTTTGTTATAAGAAATGACATCCCAAAATTATATGAAAAGAAAGACATATATATACAAAAATAAAGTTAAATACAATGAAAGGACAGAATGTAATTGTAAAGATGAAAATTTTAAAAGACTTAAAAAGGAGAATATAATCAGACAGGTGAAGAGAACAAAGCAATACACTTACTTCTGGGTGTACTTTGGTCTGTTTTTTAGAAGAAACGGCGTCCCAAAATTGTAAAGAAAAAAATATATATATATACAAAAATAAAATTAAATAAAATGAAAGGATAGAATGTAACTGTAAAATTTTAAATTAAAAAAAGACTTTAAAAATGAGTTGATAAAATAAGAAATTGTTTGAAAAGGAAAGAGAAAAAAATTAAAATTGAAAAACTAATAATCACAAGAAAAAAAAAACTATGAATTCTATATACTCTTTTCCCATAGCACTGGAGTTTTGCAATTTTCATTGATCAGTAAACTTGATCTTAGCTGAATGTTCTTGCTGATCTTCTGGGCAAGGGTCCTGTTGCACTGATTCTCAAGTGTCTTTGCTCCAGGTGGAATTGTACCATCTTTGCCAGGGGGCCAGGCTAAGTAAGTGGCTCTGGATTGCTCTATGTGGCCTTTGTGGCTTTTGCTCCCTGAAGACTTTCTGTGCCACTTTAGAGGATGATAATGAAAATGGCAGCCTCCCAATCTCCAGCCCTGGTGCGGAAAACTCACATGTCCCACTCCTAAGTGTGCCTTCAGGGAAAAGCAGTCAATCACTCCTATCTCCCTGGTCTCCATCCACACTCTGTTTTCACCCAGCCTGTGACTGAGTGTTTCTGTCTCAGGCATGTGACCCCACTTCAAATCTCCAAACCCTGCAGATTCCTGAAGTGTACACCCATGCTGCTTGTCCTGGGGGAGGGAAGGCGGTCTCACCTCAGTTCTGCAGCTTTCTGGTCCTGGGCTCACTGATTGCAGCCAGCTTCCCCACTCCGATGCCTAGGAACTCTGCCACACTCAGGTACCCCCATTCTTTCTGTGACCCCAGGGACCCTGAGACCACACTGTCCCACCTAGGATTCCACACTGAGCACCCTTCAGGGAGGGACGTCCCTCACCATAGCAGGCTTAAAAAAGTTCCTATTTTGTGCTCTGCTGCTATATCACTTTCTGGTAGCTGGCTTATGGAGGCTTCCTCCCCCCACAGTTTATCTTCTGATATATCACCTCAGATTCACTTCTCCACACCTCCTACCTTACAGAAAGTGGTCATTTTTTATTTGTGAAAAAATAAAAAAAAAGAATTGCAACAATTCTTCTCTTGGATCTCCAGTTGAGTTCACAGGTGTTCAGAATGATTTGATAGCTATCTAGCTGAATTCCTGGGACCAGACAAAACTAAGGTCTCCTACTCCTCCACCATCTTGGAAAGTCAACAGTCAACTCAATTCTATCCAATAAAATACAAGGAAAATTCTGTCGGAGGACTTTCATGAAGTGTCCTCACTTCTAAGAAAGAGACTCAAAAATCTATAGTCTTTTTTTCTTTTGGATATTTCACTGTCTGGATTTGGCAACCTGAATTGTAGCCATCTTATTCTGAAGCCAAATTTAAGGACAATATCAGAAAGATTGGTCCCTAAGGATATTATTGTGCCATGGTAAGCTCTTGCCTGCCATACTCTAATTTTTCATTTATGAGGTGAAAAACTGCCTTATTATTTAAACCAGTTTGAGCTGAGTTTTCTATTACTTACTTCCTAAATGAAACACCTATAATAAAGTGCCAGTATTATACTTCATAATGAAACAGGAAACAAATTTCCATTAAAACCAGCTTTCAGGGCGCCTGGGTGGCTCAGTCATTAAGCGTCTGCCTTCGGCTCAGGTCATGATCCCAGGGTCCTGGGATCGAGTCCCACATCGGGCTCCCCGTTCGGCGGGAAGCCTGCTTCTCCCTCTCCCACTCTCCCTGCTTGTGTTCCCTCTCTCGCTGTCTCTCTCTCTGTTAAAAAAATAAATTTAAAAAAAATCTTAAAAAAAAAAAAAAAAAAAAAAAAAAAAAAAAAAAACCAGCTTTCATATATACTGCAATAGAGATGCCTTTTATCACTCCTATTATTTGATGTGATTCTAGAAAGTCTAGCTAAGAATGAATAGGTACAACTTTCAGAAATGAAGCAACAAACACATCGTTATTCACAGATAAAGTAATTTTATGTCTTGAAAACCCAATAAGATAACTAAAAATCTCCTGGAATTACAAATATTTTTAAATGTAGCCAAAAACTGATAAATTTACATAAATTATTGTAATTCATGCATGCCAACAAAAGCATTTAGAAGCCATAATAGAGGAAAAATCCCAGTAATAATAGCAGCAATATTAAATTTATTGAGAAAACTTAATATGAAATATATGCAAGTATATAAAAAACAAACATAAAAACATCTATAAAATGTTAAAGGAGGATTTTAGTAGCCCAACTTAACTCCCAGTGTGAATATTTGCTCTCCCCCATTGCCACAATTTCTGTGGAGAAATAATGTACTTACAGTGCCAGGTGATGGATATGTTAATTAGCTTGATTGTGGTAATCATTTCACAATGCAGACATATATCAATTCATTATGTTGTACACTTTATATATAATTTTATTTGTACCTTAATTGTACCTTAACAAAGCTGTGAAAAAAATAACTGATCAAGTACAAAGACTTTATTGAAATGCAATGCTGGCAATTAAAGTTCTATATAAGTGAATAGTTTAAAAGCTCAGGCTTCGGGCGCCTGGGTGGCTCAGTTGGTTAAGCGACTGCCTTCAGCTCAGGTCATGGTCCCAGGGTCCTGGGATCGAGTCCCGCATCGGGCTCCCTGCTCTGCGGGGAGCCTGCTTCTCCTTCTCCCTCTCCCACTCCCCCTGCTTGTGTTCCCTCTCTCGCTGTGTCTCTCTCTGTGAAATAAATAAATAAAATCTTTAAAAAAAAAAAATAAAATAAAAAAATAAAAAAAAAAAAATAAAAGCTCAGGCTTCTTTGTGGCATGTTCTATATTGCTTTCTTTACTTATCTTTTTGGTTCTATTTTAGAATCATGCTCTATGGGCTGTCACAATTAATTAAGCCTGAGGCTACTTTGTATTTGGTTCCATTCACCTTCCTTGTACAGGCCAAACTGAAACCAGTGTGAGTTCAATGGGTTAAGGAGCATCTTCTAAGACTCTTCAATAGCTACCATGTGTTGCTACTCACTGCAGCCTTGAGATCTACATAGGGGATAAGTCCAAAACATTAGAACAAGTTTAATCAATATACTATACTAAAATTGACATTTCTTCCTTCCTGAGCCTTGGGCCTATTTCTCTAGATTGACTGTAACTATTATAAACAGCTAGTAAAGGATTCATGTATAAGAAGGTGACCTTGAAAAAAACATAAAAACTCAAATCTTGAATATATACCAATGTAATATTTTGTATTTGTGTAGATTTGGTCACAGGAGCAATACCATATCCTGTTGAGTGGGAAGCTCTTATCCTCTAAAGAGGATTGTCTAATCTAGAGGATAAAAAGAAATAGGCCTTTCAACTGATTGGAGGGACTTCTTCACCTCTCAGAACCTAGATCTCAAGATAGCAGAGATGAGCTGCCTCTGATCATGTACAATCATGGAAGATAGAAATTTCATTCCTGAGCCCAGACCTTTTGACAGAAGTGTCAGCAAAAGCAGGAAAATCAGTAGCAGCACCAGCAGTATAAGGAAGTGAACAGTTTCTGGGGTAGCCAATATCTTGGGCAGCAGTTGCTGAGAAATCCACCTTCAAGAAGTTTTATCTGATGGGTGCCTGGGTGGGTCAGTCGTTAAGCATCTGCCTTCAGCTCAGGTCATGATCCCAGGGTCCTGGGATCGAGCCCTGCTATGCGCTCCCTACTCAGCAGGAAGCCTGCTTATCTCTCTCCCACTGTCCCTGCTTGTGTTCCCTCTCTCACTGTTTCTCTCTCTGTGTCAAATAAATAAATAAAGTCTTAAAAAAAAAGAAGTTATATCTGAGTTCTGACCATACTGGCAAGCTGTAAGAGATATCAGTGTTTACCCTAGATATTAAGATAAATATGCCACCCCACAAGATGTTGACATCATTAGTGGTCACTTGTAATGATATATGTGTCCAGTAAAATAAAGATATTTGGGGTTCAGACAGTAGAAGCTTCAGGGAAGAATAAGATAAGAAAGGCAGGGCAGAAATAACCTGAAAGGGGCACTTGGGTGGCTCAGTCATTAAGCATCTGCCTTTGGCTCAGGTCATGATCCCAGAGTCCTAGGATCAAGCCCTGCATTGGGATCCCTGCTCGGCAGGAAGCCTGCTTCTCCCTCTCCAACTAACTCCCTCTGCTTGTATTCCTGCTCTCGCTCTCTCTCTGTCAAATAAATAAATAAAATCTTTAAAAAGAAAAGAAAAAAAAAGAAATAACCTGAAAAACATATTTTGGAACACACAGGTATACACTCTCATAAATAAGTGATTTGAGGTGGTGGGATTGGGGGAGTACTATGGACTAAATTCTGTCCCTTCAAGATTCAGATGCTGGAAACCCTAACCACTAATGTTATTTTATTTGAAGATGGGGGCTCTGAGGAGGTTATTAAGGTTAATTGAGGTCATAAAAGTGGGGTTCCGATATGGAAGGATTACTGTCCTTAAAAGAAAAGATGTAGGAAAGCTCTCTCTTTCTCCAGCACATAAAGGCACAGCAAGAAGGCAGCATCTTCAAGCCAGGAAGAGAGTTTTCACCAGAAACCAAATTAGCCAGCACCTTAATCTTGGACTTCCCAGACTCTAGAACTGTGAGAAATAAATTTCTGTTGTTTAAGCCACCCCAGGCTGTGTACTTTGTTATAGCACCCTCGGCCGACTGACACAGATTTTGGTACTGAGAAGTGGAGTGCTCCTGTAACAAATGCCTAAAAAATATGTCAATGGTATTAGAACTGGGTGATGAGTAGAGGCTGGAGGATTTTTAAGGTGTGTGCTAGAAAAAGCCTGGATTGTCATGAAGGGGACTGTTGGTAGAAATACGAATGCTAAAAGGTGATTCTGGTGAGAGCTCAGAAAGAGGAGAGCTGTAGAGAAAGCCTTCATCTTAGAGAATACACAATCATAAAAAAATTATCGGTAGAGGGGCGCCTGGGTGGCTCAGTCGTTAAGCGTCTGCCTTCGGCTCAGGTCATGATCCCAGGGTCCTGGGATCGAGCCCCGCATTGGGCTCCCTGCTCCGCGGGAAGCCTGCTTCTCCCTCTCCCACTCCCCCTGCTTGTGTTCCCTCTCTGGCTGTCTTTCTCTTTGTCAAATAAATAAAACCTTTTAAAAAAAAAAGAAAAAATTATCGGTAGAAATATAGACATTAAAAGTCATTCTGGTGAAGTCTCAGATGGAAATGAGGAGCAAGTTAGAAACTGGAGGAAAGGCAATCCTTGTCATAAAGTGACAAAGAACTTGGCTGAATTGTGTTCTATTGTTTGGTGAAGGGAAAAAAATTCTGAGCGATGAAACTAGGTATTTAGCTGAGGAGATTTCTAAGGAAAGTGTTGAAGGTGTGGCCTTGCTTCTTTTTAATACTTATAGCAAAATGTAAGAGGGGAGGGCGCCTGGGTGGCTCAGTTGGTTAAGCGACTGCCTTCGGCTCAGGTCATGATCCTGAGTCCCTGGATCGAGTCCCGCATCAGGCTCCCTGCTCGGCAGGGAGTCTGCTTCTCCCTCTGACCCTCCCCCCTCTCATGTGCTCTCTGTCTCTCATTCTCTCTCTCTCAAATAAATAAATAAAATCTTTTAAAAAAATGTAAGAGGGGAGAGATAAATTTAAGTTGTTAAGCAAAAAGGAATTAGAACTTGAAAATTTGGAAAATTCCAACCATATCCATAATACAACAAATGAGAAAGGCTGTTCTGAAGAGGACATTAAGGATGTGGCTAAATAACCATTTGATAAGATTGGTATGGGTATGAACCACAAATTTAGTCAGTAACCACAGAAAAGCAAGCAATGGAAATTAGATTATACCAACAAAAACACTGCTAGTTGGGACTAAAAGACACAGAGAAAATGAGACCAAAGAAAGAAGGCTGCTAACATATCTTATCCTTCAGTAAAAGGGAAGAATCACCCAGAAGGTGATTTGGAGATCACCAATGCTGCCATTTCCCACCACAGGCCCACAGACCAAAGCTCCTTTTTCCTCAGAGTATGAGACCTTTACAGAGAAGGAAAAAGGCTGCCCATCTGAGCCCTATGGGTGGGGCCACCCTGAAGAGCTCTGTGGGTGACATTGCCACCCCTGTGGGCCTGAAGGGCAGAGCATCAAGCCAAAGAGGATTATGCTTTAACTTTAAAAGCTAATGGAATTTGCCTTGCTAGGTTTTGGACTTGTTTGGAACCCATCATTCCTTCCTTTTTTTATTTAAAGATTTATTTATTTATTTATTTATTATTTATTTATTTATTTATTTATTTATTTAAGAGAGATAGAGTGCGAGCAGGGGTAGGGGCAAAGGGAGAGGGAGAGAGGAAGCAAACTCTCCACTGAGTGTGAAGCCTGAGGTGGGGCTTGATCCCATGACCCCAAGATGACAACCTGAGCCAAAATCAAGAGTCAGATGCTCAACCGACTGAGCCACCAAGATGCCCCATCATCTTTTCCTTCTTTCCAATTTTTCCCTTTTGGAATGAGAATATCTATCCTATGCCTATCCCATCATTATCTTTTGGAAGCATATAACTTATTTGGTTTCACAGGTTCACAGCTGGAAAGGAATTTTACCTTAGGATGAATTCTATCTCAAGTCTTACCCAAATCTGATTTTTAGATAATATTTAGATGAAACTGTGAACTTCAGACTTTGGAGTTGATGCTGAAGTGAGTTAAGACCTTTAGTTATTTTGGAGTGGAATGAATGTGTTTTGCATGTGAGAAGGATATGCATTTTGGAGGCCCAGAGGTGGAATGCTATGGACTGAATTATGTCCCCCTCAAAATTCATATGTTGAAGTCTTAACCTCAATGTAACTACATATGGAGATAGGGCCTATAAGAGGTAATTAAGGTTAAATGAGGTCATAAAGGTGGGGTCCTGATTCTGTAGGATTAGTGTCCTTATAAGAAGGACACAAGAGGCTCTCTTTCTCTCTTGATATATAGATGATAGATAGATGATTGATAGATAGAGAGATATCAGGGATATATATCCTGCCATATGAGAATATAGTGAGAAAGAAGCTGTCTATAAGCCAGAAAGAGAGCACACACCAGAAACCAAATCAGCTGGCACCTTGATCTTGGACTTCCCAGCCTTCAGAACTGTAGAAACAAGATTTCTGTTGTTTAGGCCACCCAGTCCATAGTATTCTGTTATGGCAGCCCTAGCAGACTAATACAGGGTGGTGATGGGGGGGGAGGGTGACATGCATTTAGAATGGTTAGGGCTATGGGTTCCTTAGACACTGAAATACACAAAAATTCAGATTTCCGTCACAATTAATATTCAATGGATATACAGTGCGATTGTGGTGTCATGTTTTGCCTAGAAAAGTACATATGCTCTACAATGGAGAATAGTCCAATTAGATTAAAAAGTTTCTATTTAAAACTGAAAACACACCTGTAGGTGCTATGAGTAACTTCTTACATGGGGCCAGAAGATCTGAAATTAGTGAGCACAGGCCAGTGTGAGTTCATTCGTGACTTCAAAGTGTTAGTGAAGTTGCATTTTTGTAGACAAAGTCCCATATGGGGATCAAGGCTCCTGCATTGGGAAAATATTTTTGATCAGTGCTTCTTGTTAGTTATATTCTGATTTCTGACAGAATGTATATCATTCTGAATGGCTCCCTAAAGGCAAAAAGCTTGTGAAGTATAAGCAGAGGGGCAGCATGGGGCTAATGAAAGCCTTGGGATCTCTACAGGATAACAAAAATACAGAGATAAGAGCAGAGGATTGGAAACGGGAAATTCAGGGCCATGAACTTTTGCCTTTTACGAATGTCAGGCACCCTGATCATAACATATATAAGATATATACTGAATAGGGGAAAAAAATATTACTTATTTTTTCCTAAAACTTATAGATAGGTTTCTGGTGATGTGATATCTTTATGCATACTGGGATACACATTTAAGTTTAGAAAAAAATGAGTTTCATGAGAGATTTATGACTTTAATCCAGCTTTGGGTATGGGGAACTGGAAGCCAATTCTGGCAACCACCTTTAAAGAATGAGCACATATAAGGGAATTGATCAAATTACTGGCAGTTTTCTGTGGCTGTTGGGATTATGAGTGGCAGTGTAGTTGTAAAGATTGTAAGCTTTCAAGCTAGACTGCTTGAGTTTGAATCTTGACTCTCATACTTGGAAGGGTGACACCTTAGGAAAAATTCTTAAGTTTTCTGTACCTTGTTTCTTCATTTGTAAATAAATAAATAGCAATAACATCTGCCTCTGGATTTTGTGAGCATTAAATAAAATAATTCATGGAAAAAAATAACAGAGTAACTGATCCATAGTAAGTGCTCCCACACTGTTACATGTTAGCTATTATTTTCTTCAAAAATTTCAGATTTTTCTAGAATTAAAACTATATTCCTTTATTATCAGAAAAATGGTATATTAAAAAGATATAACACTATTGAACTATACATAGATATATAGATGTATATCTCATTTATTTTGTGTGTCTTGCAATTTGGGATTTGGATAAGGTTTGAGATGAGAACATACTATTAGTCATTTATTTTGTAATCCAGAAAAACCAATCTGGACCTAGGACTCTAGACAAAGAATGTATACACGATCTACATTTTAATTAATAGCTCTCACATTCCATTTCTGATGGTGGCCAACTGTGGAAGTTTATATACATGTTATTTAACCCCTTAAAATGAGGATAATAATACCGAGTCTGTAGGGTTGTGGTGGTGATTAGGTTAGGTAAACAGGAAAGGCTTCTTCCTGCATATTGGCTGGTGTATAAAAGGCATTCGATCAATATTAGTGGCCATCATCTCCTACTTAACTTTAACAGGTTAGACTAAGTAGTCTAGCATGTACTACATTTCAGTACAGTTGTTTTTCAAGACAGAAATCAAGTCCAGGCCACTATATCTTCTTGCCAATGTTTCATGTAGACAATTCCCAGATATACTTAGATTGTGTGACCAAAACACAATTGTATCAACTTTTTATTTTGCAATAACCATGGGACAATCTGTAATAGATACCTTCAATATCAATTTTCTATATGGTGCATAAATGACTTGATTATCTCAGGAAATTCCTCTAAGGGATACCCACTCACTGATATTAAAGCATGTCCAGTCTGAAATTCCATTACCCTTGCAATTTGATCAGGTTAAAGATATGAATCAGGGAAATCTTTTAACATCAATGCTTCCATAGAGGTGTCATATCATCATCTGAGGTGTGAAGTAGCAGACAACTGTTCATAGCATAGTAATTTATTTTTTTTTAAAGATTTTATTTATTTATTTGACAGAGAAAGACACAGCGAGAGAGGGAACACAAACGGGGAGTGGGAGAGGGAGAAGCAGACTCCCTGCCGAGCAGGAAGCCCGATGTGGGACTCGATCCCAGGACTCCAGGATCATGACCTGAGCCGAAGGCAGTCGCTTAACCAACTGAGCCACCCAGGCGCCCCATAGTAATTTATTTTTGCCTAAAATATTCAGGTACTGCCTCTATGATGGTATAATTAACATTGCAGGTTTACCCTATGAAGAATCTCAAAAGAGACTTGTAATTAATAGAACTTGTGAACACAGAGCAATTGAGGACATTATAAAATGTCTTGAGATTTATAATGATAGAAAGGATTTCTTTTGTCAGTTTCTGTTTATTTTTATTTTGTGCATGAAATTGCCCTTGAGTAGTTAACAATTAGTACCTCAATGCCATCTGGCATTTTTTGGATAGGCACACCTCCAAAATCATAGGTGAAATATCACCTGTAAAAAACAGAGGTTTATGATCTCTGTAATGTACTAGCATGGGTTCTGAAGTCAATAACTATTCGTTAGTCTCAAAAAGAACTTAAAACTAGAGATTCAATGCCATAGAATATCAGACAGCCCTACTCTCACAATCCAAGCAGCTGATACAGCTCAGAAGTTGCCTTTTGTGAAATAAAAGTTGATACATTGAATAATGCCAGTACCCCCTTGAAGCCTACCCATTCCTAAAGACAGCTTAAAGATCCATTTTTTTGTTTGGGAGTGGGTAACTTACCAGTTCTACTAAACGAACATTAGCAGCACTGATGTAATAGACTAAGATTTCCAAATTCTTAGTCTTTTTTCTTCTCTAAACATGAATTCCTGATATGTAGTGATTAAAGGCAGGGATCATTGATGTCAGGGAGACCTTGGTTTAAATCCTGCTGCCGTCAATTTCTTGTGACACCTAATGAATTACTTAATCTCTCTCAACCTCAATTTTCTTATCTGTTAAATGGTAATAGTCCCCAGATTTGTTACAAGGATTAAATGAGTTCATATGATCTCCGATTCATTAGTCTATTTCAATCTCTGCACTCAGAACTTCACTAAGATAGCAATGATCAAGATTAAAAACGACTTCCATATTGCCCTCTCAACAGCATTTAACCCAAGTAACCATGCTTTCCTGAAGCACTCTCCTAATTTCTGGGATACCACATTCTTTTGACTATCTACTGAGTTCCTTGACACTTTTTCTCAGACCCCACTGGGAGTCCAACATTCTCTGTGCAATCTTAAATCTTGGTGTGTCTGAGGACTTAATCTTAGGATCTTTCTCTGTCATTCTGCTCTCTTTTCTCTCCCCTTCACTCTTTTTTCCCCTCTATAATCACTTTCTAGGTAATTCAATTCTAGCATTGTGGCTTTAAATACTATTAATTTTTTGATGATTTTCGAATTTCTATATAAAATTCAGACCTCTGTTCTGAGTCCAGATTTGTATGTTACAATTTTTTTTGACATCACCACTCAGATATTTGTTGGGCATCCAAAGTTAATATGTCAAAAAAGACCTCATGATTTTCATCCAAAAGCAAGAACAACAACAGCTTGTTGCTCACTTAGTTATTCTCAATTTACTAAATGTACCACTGTAAACTTCCTTTCCTCAATCTGAAAACCTAGAATTAATCATCAGTCTGTTGCTTTCTTTAATTCTCTACATCCAATACATTACCAAAACCTATGACTTTATCTCCAAAACAATTCCCTAATCAATTCACGTCTCATAATTCTTAACTCTCACTACCCATTCTCCCACAATAAATAGAAGAAAATTTTGAAAATGCAAATCAGATCCTATCTCTTCCCTGCATGGAATACTTCAATGGAGTCCCATTGCTCTCAGGATAAATCCATATTTCTTACTTCAGCCTAGAGGGTTTCTAAATGATCTAGTTCCAGATTACTTCTCCAATATTATCTCATCTAATTTCTCCTTAATAAGCTCCAACAAAACAGGCCTCCTTCTCTAACATCTTAAACACCTTTGTAACCTATGCCTGGAATTTTTTTTTTAAATTCAATTAACCAACACTAGTTTCAGATATAGTGTTCAATAATTCATCAGTTGCATATAACACCTAGTGCTAATCACATCATCATGTGCCCTCTTTAATGCCCATCACCCAATTATCCCATCCACCAACCCACCTCCCCTTCCACAACACTCAGTTTGTTTCCCAGAGTCAAGAGTCTCTCATGGTTTGTTTCCCATCACTGATTTCTTCCCATTCAGTTTTCTCTCCCTTCCCCCATGATCCTCTGGACTTTCTTATATTCCACATAAGTGGAACCATATGATAATTGTCTTTCTCTGATTGACTTATTTCACTGAGCATAATACCCTCCAGTTCCATCCATGTCAATGTAAATGGTAGGTATTCATCCTTTCTGATGGCTGAGTAATATTCCATTGTATATATGAACCACATCTTCTCTATCCGTTCATCTGTTGAAGGCCATCTTGGCTTCTTCCACAGTTTGGCCATTGTGGACATTGTTGTTATGAACATTGGGGTGCAGGTGTCCCTTCGTTTCACTACATCTGTATCTTTGGGGTAAATACCCAGTAGCGCAATTGCTGGGTTGTAGGGTAGCTCTATTTTTAACGTCTTGAGGAAACTCCATATTGTTTTCCAAAGTGGCTATACCAGCTTGCATTCCCACCAACAGTGTAAGAGGGTTCCCCTTCCTCCACAACCTCGCCAACATTTGTTGTTTCCTGTCTTGTTAATTTTAGCCATTCTGACTGGTGTGAGTTGGTATCTCATTGTGGTTTTGATTTGTATTTCCCTGATGACAAGTAATGTGGAGCATTTTTTTCATGTGTCTTTTGGCCATTTATATATATGTCTTCTTTGGAGAAATGTCTGTTCATGTGTTCTGCCCATTTCTTGACTGGATTATTTGTTTTTTGGGTGTTGAGTTTGCTAAGTGCTTTAGATTTTGGATACTAGCCCTTTATCTGATATGTCATTTGCAAATATCTTCTCCCATTCCATAGGTTGCCTTTTAGTTTTGTTGATTGTTTCCTTTACTGAGCAGAAGCTTTATATCTTGGTGAAGTCCCAATAGTTCATTTTTGCTTTTGTTTCCCTCACCTTTAGAGACATGTCTTGAAATAAGTTGCTGTGGCCGAGTTTGAAGAGATTGTTGCTTGTGTTCTCCTCTAGAATTTTGATGGATTCCTGCCTCACATTGAGGTCTTTCACCCATTTTGAGTTTATCTTTGTGTATGGTGTAAAAGAATGGTCCAGTTTCATTCTTCTGCATGTGGTTGTCCAATTATCCCAGCACCATTTATTGAAGAGACTGTCTTTTTTCCATCGGATATTCTTTCCTGCTTTGTTGAAGATTAGTTGACCTTACATTTGAGAGTCCATTTTTGGATTCTGGATTCTGTTCCATTGATCTATGTGTCTGTTTTTGTGCCAGTACCATGCTGTCTTGATGATCACAGCTTTTTAATATAGCTTGAAGTCTGGCATTGTGATCCCCCCAGCTTTGGTTTTCTTTTTCAACATTCCTCTGTATGCTTGGAATGTTTTAACCCCAGATCCTTGTATGGCCAACTAATTTTTATCTAGTCCAAATGTCACCTCCTCAGAGAGGCCTTTCTTAACTCCCCCCATCCAGTTATACTATCTTGTCACCCTGTTTACATTCTTTAGAATACCTAGTATAATCTACAATTATCTTGCCTATTGACGTGTTTATCTGTTTCCTCTACAATGTAAGCTCTATGTGAGCAAGGATAATTTCTCCTAGAATAGTTTTTGTCTTTGAAGTGTTCACCATATATTTGTGAAATGAATAAAGTGTATATACAAGCACTTAGAACAAAGTCTATGTTCAATAAATGGTAGCTATGAATGTTATTAAATAAAGAAAATGAAGATAACAAGGAGGAGGGAGAGGAAAAGAAGGGAGAGGAGGAGGGATAAAGGAAAAATAGAGAAAGAACATGGGAAGAAAGTGAGAAATTTCTTAAGTAATTTCTGTAGATGTATACTTTGTTGATTCAATGATAAAGACATAATGCATAGAATTTTAAAAAATTCCATTTAGCTATGGAAAATTGTAAGGAGAAAATAAATTTTGAACTGACAGATAATGTCAAATAGCCCTCTCACTATGAAAGATGTTTTGTCTCATTTGTAGCATTATTTTTCATATTGTTAACAGGCCACTGATATTCTCCACCAAATATTGCACAGTCAGTAAGCTTTCCTGCAAGAGACCACTTGGGTTTCTTCAAACTCTAGACATTTTTTTTCTTCTTTGGAGAAGCCAGCATATCTTTTCTTTACAAGTGAATAGACAAACTTAGTTGGAATGATGCTATTTCTGTCTTATAATACTCCCCAAAGAATACATTTGGAATCTGTAATTGGATATTTTAATGAATTTGTTGGACAATGATTCCAAGAGTTATGAATCACTTTCTACCCCCAAAGGTTTCTATTTAAGCCTCTATATCTCTAAATTCAAGCTGCTCTGAGCAGGAGCACTCCTGTATGTATGTGTGTGTGTGTGTGTGTGTGTGTGTGTGTGTGTGTGTGTGGTTTTCACACTAATTGTGATTGGTCCCATAGTTTAGGTAGAGAATTATTCTGCAAGTACTACTACTTTTCTATTATGCTAACATGTTGTCAAGGGCTCTCAGTCCTCATGTCATGTTCTTCTTTTATAATGGAAACTATGTCACTTGCTTTTTTTTTATGACATACATTTTCTTATACAATCAGGAATGTTAAATATGGTATAATCATGTAGAACCATCATTGAAGGGTCATTGCATAAACTCTGAAAGTTAATATAAACACATTCTGTCTCTATTTCTCTCTCCCTCCTTCTACTCTCCCCTTCCTTCCCTTCCTTTCTTCCTTACTTTTCTTCCCTTCCTCCTATATATTTAGGCATGAATATTTACTTTGTATGATGTATTATCCTCTAAACAATCCTCCATACTGCAGTGTTGAAGAAGATATTACAGTACTAAACCATTAACAGTAGCATCCTCATTAGTACCTTAGCATCTCTGAACAATGACAGAAGATATTGATGAGGTGTTTCTTTAAAAAGTAACATTTTAATCAATTATCTTATTTGCAGCAAGGATGGTGTGTGTGAGGCTTTATTACTCTATATATTAGCACCATATAAAGTGGTTATGGCTATATTTTTTGGTTCCAAGATAAAATTAAAGCCTTAGTATATGAGTCCCATCAAGCAGATTGGCTGATATCCAACTTTTCAATACACCAAAAAGCAGTCATTTTAAATATGCTTTGATCTTAGTTTCCATGGTGGACTTCCTATCCAACATTTTGCTAGAAGTATTGAGAGTAAGCATACATTATCTTCTGCTATCCTATTTTTTTCTTAAAGAAATCCCATACTTCTTACTGTAAATCAAAAACTGTAATTTAACTAAATAGTCTATCTTTTTAATGACACATTACTCTGTGCTAAACCTACCCCAAACCATAGCATCTTAAAACTACAGAGATCTAAAGAAAATGAAACACTAACTAATACTCAAGGACAACACAAGTAGAGATGTACAAACAACAATTCCCTTTGCTACACACAACAGATTTAGAAATATGAACTCTAAGTAAGCAATTCTCCATCCTCTTCCTCCACAGTTTTTCATTTTCATGGATTTTTGGTTTGGATGTTTCTAAACTGCTGGACAGTTAAAATACTAGATATCCAGTCTCTTTGGAGATGAATCCCACCAGGGAGTCATCAAGTTTTGCAGAACTGAGAACTTTAATCATTTTACCTCCAACTCTTCTTCAGGAGCTTTAAGTAGCATGAGTGTAGGGAAAATGTTACACCTGCTAGCCATAAAATGAACAATACACAAAATAATATGTTAACTTCAGTGTGGGAATTAAAGTATTGTGCACATCATGTTTTTTGAATGAAACATTCAAATTGGAGATTATCATATAGTAAGTGTATCTTTTAGGCAGTGCTTTTTTTTTTTTTTAATTCATGAGAGACAGAGCGAGAGAGAAAGGCAGAGGGAGAAGCAGGCTCCTAAAGAGCAGGGAGCCCGATGCGGGACTCGATCCCAGGACCCTGAGATCATGACCTGAGCCGAAGGCAGACGCTTAACCATCTGAGCCACCCAGGCGCCCATAGGCAGCGCTTTTTTTTTTTAAAAATTATTTATGTAAGGCCACGTTTCCCAAAATATTCTCTTGTGAAACACTTGTTCTGTGAGATGCTGTGCAGAAAAAAAAATATGTCTACTTGTCAAATTCTACCTTTAGGAGATCCTGCACTGGACATTCTTCTCTGGAAGATTTATAGTATATTAAAGACAGGGTCAGGAGAAGCAGCAATAAAACATTTAACCTTGCTGAACCCAGAGATCTCCAAATGTATTTGCCTTGCCTAATATTCTTCCTGCCAGCCTTATGTGACCCTTACTTATTTATCCTGAAGAACTTACTATAGAAATGTTGATGAAACAATTTCCTTTCTAAACCAAATAGGAGGCCATTGCCTGCTTCAAAGACTCAGTCTTTTCCCTATCCCCCCAACTAATTTATTGTTTAGATAATTTTTCTTAAGAACAGTGATATTAAAAAAAATGTTGTTTCCCTTCAAAATTAAACACTTACATGTCAGTGCAATAAAACACAAAGGGATACAATAGTCAATAACTGCTTCCTTCTTACCAGTCTGCCAAATAGTCAATCCTTCCATTTACTCTGAAAATGCTTCTCTTGACACTACTTTTATCCTTCTAACAAAGTTTCCTCTCTCACTTTCTTTTCACTGCCAAAGTGCCAGTTGGTTGCTAGTCCCATCAAGACTACATCAAATAATCCACTTGTATCCACTTAAACATGATATATATTTTCACACCTCTCTGCCTCTACTTCTTTTCCTCAATCCAGAAAGAAATGACTTTGTTCCAACTTTTAATTTGTTGAATTAACAAACTATTTATTTTTCAGTTTCATATATAACTTGCTCTTGAATCTTTCCTAGTCACTTCTTTCATAATGAATCCTTCACTTGATTGCATTTTTATAGAAAATTGTTTATGCAACTAATGCTGCTTAAAACTATATTTAGATGGGGAGGAGCAAGATGGCAGAGGAGTAGGAGACCTAAATTTTATCTGGTCCCAGGAATTCAGCTAGATAGTTATCAAACCATTCAGAACATCTACAAACTCAACAGGAGAGCGAAGAAAATAGCAGCAACTCTATGAACAGAAAAGCAACCACATGCTGGAAGGTAGGACATGTGGAGAAGTGAATCTGAGGCAATATACGGGAAGATGGACCACAGGGGGAGGGAGCATCCATCAGCCGGCTACTGGCAAGTGATAGAGCAACAGAGCACAAAATCAGAACTTTTAGAAGTCTGCTCCACTGAGGGACATTGCTCCAGTGGCTAAGCGGGGGGTGGAACTCTCGCTGGGACAGTGTGGTTTCAGGACACGGAGGGTCACAGAAAGACCAGGGGTGCCTGAGTGCAGCAGAGCTCCCAGGTATTGGAGCAGGGAAGCTGGCTGCAAAGACGGAGCCAAGGAGTGGGCTCTCAGCTCAGGGTTGCCATAAACTGTGATCCGGAGCACAGTTGGGCCACTGCTCTTCGAGCAGGGATCCAACAAGTGGCAGATCCGGGGAGACTCCCCTTCCTCCCCCAGGAGGAGCAGTGCAGGAGCCCACCATAGGAATCTGCTGGGTTTGGAGACTCCAAACAGGGTCGTGTGCCAGAAATAGAAATGCTCAGTCACAGACCGGGTGAGCTCGGAGTGCGGTCAAAGACCAGGGAGACAGGAGTGATTGACTGCTTTACTCTGGGGGCTCACTGAGGAGTGGGGCCCCAAGCTCTCAGCTCCTCTGGGGCCAGAGATTGGGAGGCCACCAGTTTCATTCTTGTCTTCCAAAGCTGTATGGAAAGCTTTCAGGGAACAAAAGTTACTAAGAGCAAACCCGAGCAGATTACTTAGCCTGGCCCCTGGCAAGGGTGGTGCAATTCCGCCTCAGGCAAAGACATTTGAGAATCACTGCAACAGGCTCCTCCCCTAGAAGGTCAACAAGAACAGCCTGCCAAGACCAAGTTTACCAATCAATGGCAACAACAAAACACTAGGGAATACAGCACATAAAATTCATGGCTTTTTCCCCCATGATTCTTTAGTCTTTCAAAGTTAATTTTTAAAATTTTCTTTATATTTTGTTTTTCCATTTTTTTAGTTGAATAATTCTTCTTCCCTTTTCAACCAACATCTGATCAATTCCTTTTTTAATTTTCATTTTTACAGTCATACCCTATCCCTTCATTGTATTTAAACTTATTTTTTGTATATATATGTTTTACTTTCTTTAAAATTTTGGGATACAGTTTCTTCTAATGAACCAAAATATACCCTAAATCTAGTGTATGATGTTGTCCTAGTCTCCTGTCTGATCACATTATCTTTTTTTAAAATTTTTTTTCATTCTTTTTCAACCAACTTCTTTTTTTTAAGATTTTATTTATTTATTTGACAGAGAGAGACACAGCGAGAGAGGGAACACAAGCAGGGGGAATGGGAGAGGGAGAAGCAGGCTCCCCGCAGAGCAGGGAGCCCGATGCGGGACTCGATCCCAGGACCCTGGGATCATGACCTGAGCTGAAGGCAGTCGCTTAACCAACTGAGCCACCCAGGCGCCCTCAACCAACTTCTTAACAATTCCTTTTTAAAAATCTTTTTTTAAATTTTCATCTTTACAGTCATATTCCATCCCTTCATCATACTTACCCTTATTTTTGTTTTCCTTTCTTTAAAATTTTCGGAAGTACTTCTTCCAACAGACCAAAATACATCCAAAACATAGTGTGTGGTTCTGTTCTGTTCACCAGCCTGATCATAGTCTTTTTTTCCCCCCTTTATTTTATCCCTGGTTTGGGGTCTCTTCTGATTTGTTTAGTGTATATTTTTCTGGAGTTGTTATTACCCTTCTAGCATGTTCTCTCATTCACCTATTCTCCTCTGGACAAAATGACAAGATGGAAAAACTCACCTCAAAAAAAGAACAAGATGTAGTACCAACCGACTGCTAGGGACCTATTCAATACAGACATTAGTAAGATGTTGGGACTAGAGTTCAGAATGACGATTATAAACATACTGGCTAGGCTTGAAAAAAAGCTTAGAACATACTAGAGAATCCCTTTCTGGAGAAATAAAAGAACTAAAATCTAACCAAGTCAAAATCAAAAAGGTTATTAATGAGGTGTAATAAAAAATGGAGGCTCTAACAGCTAGGATAAATGAAGCAGAAGAGAGAGCTAGTAATAAAAAATGGAGGCTCTAACAGCTAGGAAAAATGAAGCAGAAGAGAGAGCTAGTATTATAGAAGACCAAATGATGGAGAATAAAGAAACTGAGAAAAAGAGAGATAAACAACTACTGGATCACGAGGCAAGAATTCAAGAGATAAGTGATACCATAAAGTGAAATAACATTAGAATAATTGGGATCCCAGAAGAAGAAAGAGAGAGAGGGGCAGAAGGTATATTGGAGCAAATTATAGCAGAGAACTTCCCTCATTTGGGGAAAGAAACAGGCATCAAAATCCAGGAGGCACAAAGAACCCCCCTCAAAATCGATAAAAATGGGTCAACACCCCGACATCTAATAGTACAACTTACAAGTCTCAGAGACAAAGGGAAAATCCTGAAAGCAGCTCAGGACAAGAGGTCCATAACATACAATGGTAGAAACATTAGATTGAACATTAGACCAGAAAGGAATAGAGACAATACACAGTAACAGTCACTTTACAGGCAATACAATGACACTAAATTCATAGCTTTCAATAGTTACCCTGAATGTAAAAGGGCTAAATGCCCCAATCAAAACACAGGGTATCATTGGATCAAAAAAAAAAAAAATGAGACCCAGCAATATACTGTCAGCAAGAGACTCATTTTAGACCCAAAGACACCCCCAGATTTAAAGTGAGAGGTGGAGGGGTGCCTGGGTGGCTCAGTTGTTAAGCATCTGCCTTCAGCTCAGGTCATGATCCCAGAGTCCTGAGATCAAGCCCCGCATTGGGCTCCCTGCTCAGCAGGAAGCCTGCTTCTCCCTCTCCCACTCGCCCAGCTTGTGTTCCCTCTCTCGCTGTGTCTCTCTCTGTCAAATAAATAAATAAAATCTTAAAAAAAAAATAAAGTGAGGGGTGGAAAACCATATACCATGCTAATGGACATCAAAAAAAAAAAAAGCTGGGGTGGTAAGGTAATCCTTGTATCAGACAAATTAGATTTTAAACCAAAGACTAACAAGAGATGAGGAAGGACACTATATCATACTTATAGGGTCTATCCAACAAGAAAATCTAACAATTTTAAATATCTATGCCCCTAACATGGGAGCACCCAATTAAATAAGCCAATCAATAACAAAATTAAAGAAACACATCAACAATAATACAATAATAGTAGTGGACTTTAACACCCTCCTCACTGAAATTGACAGATCATATAAGCAAAAGATCGACAAAGAAATAAAGGCTTTAAAAGACACACTGGACCGGTTGGACTTCACAGATATGTTCAGAACATTCCATCCCAAAGCAACAGAATACATATTCTCATCTAGTGCACATGGAACATTCTCCAAATAGATAACATTCTGAGTCCAAATCAGGTCTCAACTGGTACCAAAAGATTGGGATCATTCCCTGCATATTTTTGGATCACAATGCTTTGAAACTAGAACTCAATCACAAGAGGAAGGTTGGAGAGAACTCAACTATATGGAGGCTAAAGAGGGAAGGGTCAACCAGGAAATTAAAGAAGAAATTAAAAAATTCATGGAAACAAATGAAAATGACAACACAACTGTTCAAAATCTTTGGGATGCAGCAAAGGCGGTCCTAAGAGGAAAGTGTATAGCAATAGAAGCCTTTCTCAAGAAACAATAGAGGTCTCAAATACACAACCTAACCCTACACCTAATGGAGCTGGAGAAAGAACAGCAAATAAAGCCTAAACCCAGCAGGAGAAGAGAAATAATAAAGATCAGAGCAGAAATCAATGAAATAGAAACTAAAAGAACAGTAGAACAGATCAACGAAACTAGGAACTGATTCTTTGAAAGAAGGAATGATTGATAAACCCCTGGCCAGACTTATCAAAAAGAAAAGAGAAATGACCCAAATAAATAAAATTATGAATGAAAGAAGAGAGATCACAACCAACACCAAAGAAATACAATTATAAGAACATATTATGAGCAACTCTATGCCAGCAAATTAGATAATCTGGAAGAAATGGATGTATTCCTAAAGATGTAGAAACTACCAAAACTGAATCAGGAAGAAATAGAAAACCTGAACAGACCTATAACCACTAAGGAAATTGAAGCAGTCATCAAAAATCTCCCAACAAACAAGAGCCCAGGGCCAGATGGCTTCCCAGGGGAATTCTACCAAACATTTAAAGAAGAATTAATACCTATTCTTCTGAAACTGCTCCAAAAAATAGAAATGGAAGGAAAAGTTCCAAACTCGTTTTATGAGGCCACCATTACCTTGATCGCCAAACCAGACAAAGACCCAATCAAAAAGGAGAATTACCAACCAATATCCTTGGTGAACATGGATGCAAAAATTCTCACCAAAATACTAGCCAATAGGATCCAACAGTACATTAAAAGGATTATTCACCACGACCAAGTGGGATTTATCCCTGGGCTGCAAGGTTGTTTCAACATCCGCAAATCAATCAGTGTGATACAATATATTAATAAAAGAAAGAACAAGAACCATATGATGCTCTCAATAGATGCAGAAAAAGCATTTGACAAAGTACAGCATCCTTTCTTGATCAAAACTCTTCAGAGTATAGGGATAGAGGGTACATACCTCAATATCATAAAAGCCATCTATGAAAAACCCACAGCGAATATCATTCTCAATGGGGAAAAACTGAGAGCTTTCCCCCTAAGGTCAGGAACATGGCAGGGATGTCCACTATCACCACAGCTATTCAACATAGTATTAGAAGTCCTAGCCACAGCAATCAGACAACAAAAAGAATGAATCGTGGATCACTACATCAAAAACTAATGATGTATTTATTTTTAATAAAATAAAAAAAGTAAAAAATAAAAGGCATCCTAATCAGCAAAAAAGTGAAACTCTCACTTTTTGCAGATGATGTGATACTTTATGTGGAAAACCCAAAAGACAACACCCCAAAACTGCTAAAACTCATACAGGAATTCAGTAAAGTGGCAGGATATAAAATCAATGCACAGAAATCATTTGCATTTCTATACACCAACAAGAAGACAGAAGAAAGAGAAATTAAGGAGTCGATCCCATTTACAATTGGTAAATAAGATACCTAGGAATAAATCTAACAAAAGAGGCAAAGAATCTGTACACAGAAAACTATAGAATACTCATGAAAGAAATTGAGGAAGACACAAAGAAATGGAAAAATATTCCATGCTCATGGATTGGAAGAACACCATTGTGAAAATGTTACCTAGAGCAATCTACACATTTAATGCAATCCCTATCAAAATACGATCAGCTTTTTTTTAAAGAAATGGAACAAATAATCCTAAAATTTGTATGGAACCAGAAAAGACCCCGCATAGCCAGAGGAATGTTGAAAAAGAAAAGCAAAGCTGGTGGCATCACAATTCCGGACTTCAAGCTCTATTACAAGGCTGTAATCATCAAGACATTATGGTACTGGCACAAAAACAGACACATTGATCAATGGAACAGAATAGAGAGCCCAGAAATGCACCTTCAACTCTATGGTCAACTAATCTTCGACAAGGCAGGAAAGAATATCCAATAGAAAAAAGACAGTCTCTTCAACAAATGGTGTTGGGAAAATTGGACAGCCACATGAAGAAGAAAGAAATTGGACCATTTCCTTACACCACACACAAAAATAGACTCAAAATGGATGAAAGACCTCAATGTGAGACAGGAATTCATCAAAATCCTTGATGAGAACACAGAAAGCAACCTCTTTGACCTCAGCCACAGCAACTTCTTCCTAGACACATTGCCAAAGGCAAGGGCAGCAAGGGCAAAAATGAACTATTGGGACTTCATCAACTAAAAAGCTTTTGCACAGCAAAGGAAACAGTCAACAAAACCAAAAGACAACTGAGAGAATGTGAGAAGATATTTGCAAATGACATATCAGATACAGGGTTAGTATCCAAGATCTATAAAATCTTATCAAACTCAACACCCAAAGAACAAATAATCCAGTCAAGAAATGGGCAGAAGACATGAACAGAAATTTCTGCAAAGAAGACATCCAAATGGCTAACAGACACATGAAAAAGTGTTCAACATCACTTGACATCAGGGAAATCTAAATCAAAACCACAGTGAGATACCACCTCACACCAGTCAGAATGGCTAAAATTAACAAGTCAGGAAACGACAATGTTGGCAAGGATGCAGAGAAAGGGGAACCCTCCTACATTGTTGGTGGGAAGGCAAACTGGTGCAGGTACTCTGAAAAACAGTACGGAGTTTCCTCAAAAAGTTGAAAATAGAGCTACCCTATGACCCAGCAATTGCACTACTGGGTATCTACCACAAAGATACAAATGTAGTGATCCGAAGGGGCATCTGCACCCCAATGTTTATAGCAGCAATGTCCACAATAGCAAAACTATGGAAAGAGCCTAGATGTCCATCAACAGATGAATGGATAAAGAAGATGTGGTGTATATATACAATGGAATATTATGCAGCCATCAAAAATGAAATATTGCCATTTGCAATGATGTGGATGGATCTAGAGGGTATTATGCTAAGCAAAATAAGTCAATCAGAGAAAGATAAGTATCATATGATCTCACTGATATGAGTAATTTGAGAAAGAAGACAGAGGACCATAGGGGAAGGGAGGGAAAAATGAAACAAGAGGAAACCAGAGATGGAGACAAACCATAAGACTCTTAATCTCAGGAAACAAGCTGAGGGTTCCTGGAGGGGAGGGGGTGGGAGGGATGGGGTGGCTGGGTGATGGACATTGGGGAGGGAATATACTATGATGAATGTTGTGTAAGACTGATGAATCACAGACCTGTACCCCTAAAACAAATAATACATTTTATGTTAATAAAAAATAATAAAAACCCTATATTTAATTTTGCCTCATATAAGATTGTTTTTGACTATTTTTACAGACTTTAAATCTCTTGAGAATAGGAGGCCATGAATCATTCTTTTCTATATTATGTAGAACAGTGTCTTATACAAACTGTCATTAAATATACATTTGTTGATTAAGTGAGTAAATGTCAATAAATTTAACTTTGAGGAGAGCTCTATTTACCCCTGGAGAAAGACATACACTTAAATTCTGGATTTTTGTAATAATAAAACCCTGAATTTAATCAGAACCTGTTGTTCTCTTTCTTTAAGTTGTACTCCTTTCTTTCTTTAATTTGTTAATCCTTACAACCCCAAGTCTTTATTCCAGAGAAAGGAGTATTTTTCCCCAAATATTCTATAATCTATCATTTCAATTATACTTTGCACTAAATAGCACCAAAGTCTTCTTGTCTGAGTTATATGACTATTTTTCTTTAATATGACTGGTTTCTGTCCTTACACTATCATATTAACACAGACAGGGACATATAGGAAATATAGGCTGGGGAGTGCCTAGGTGGCTCAATTGGTTAAGCGTCTGCCTTGGGCTCAGGTCATGATCCCATCATCCTGGGATCAGGCCCTGCATTGGGCTTCCTGCTCAGCAGAGAGCCTGCTTCTCCCTTTACCTCTGCCCCCCCATGCTTGCTATCTCTCTCTCTAGTTCTCTCTCTCAAAAAAAATAAATAAAATCTTTAAAAATTTAAAAAAAGAAGAGTTAAAATGTATAAAAGTAATAAATAAAATAAAAATTTGACCCATAATAATTAAAAATATTAACATTCTTTCCTTCTCTTTCTCCTCCCCCATCCGCATTCTGGAGCTCAGAATGATGCATAATTAAAATGTAATATCAAAAGAGAATAATAATATCATTATATACAAGTTCAAATATTCAAGTAAAGCCCCAGTGAACACCATATTCTTTATTTTCTCAAAAGTGCTAACAACAAGAACAGTAATAATAAAAGAAACCCACAAAGATGAACCCAAGGCAGTGCTGACAATAATGAAAAGAAAACACAATATTGAGGCAATGGTATTAGTGACCTTAGGTATTTATGACTTTGGAAGTGAAGAGAAATGATCAATGCAAAATTCCTAAAGCAATAGGATTTAAGGCCAAAGTTTTCCTCGGTCATTGTTCTCTTTCTTTAACAGTGCCATCAAATGAACTCAATTATGAACATAAAATGTAATAAACTACAGTCATTCTTCAATTCAACTTCAAAAAGAATCCAATCAAAAACTAACTCTGAAATGTAAATGTAAAATTTTGAATACACACATACATCTTCCAACAGACACCAGTAAAAATGAGATGGCACATTTTCTACAGTTATCAGACATTGAACTGATATAAAACCAGAACAGCATATTCTTGGAAAGATATCTAATGAAACTTGTGCTTGATTCACTTTGATTCTCTGCTCCTCAAATACGCTTCACAGGGAATTATTGCAGAGTCACATGTGTGATAAGCTCATTTTCTCTTATAACTTTGTCTAAAACCCACAAGCCACCAAAGTACACCACAATTCCAAAACTCCAAGATCCTAAGATTAAAATAAAAAAAAAAAAAACTAACCAAGCCAAAACAATAACAACAACAACACACACACACACACACACACACACACACACAAACACTCTGTAAGATTCCTTCATGAAGAAAGAAGCACATTTCTCAAGATGAAAAAATTTTCCTATTCAGTATACAAACACTGGTCCCAAAGTGCCAACATGCTGAAATCCTGGGAAAGAGGCCCAGGCAGCAAAATAAAATCTCTCATCTCCTTGTGGGTTACAGAACATAAATAACACCAACACAGAGCTAATAAGTGGACTCATTTACCCTTTGCTGTGGCTTTCAGGAAACCTTTCATCAAATTTATTGCCAGAGCTGCTGCACATTATTGTGTTCTTTATTAGGCATTCTTCTCCCTGAAGATTAATTCAGGACTTTATGAAGCTGCGTGTTCCAGAGTAATAGATGATTGCAAGTAAGTTAAGAGGTGTCACATTCACATCACTATAGACACATGGAATTGTGTCAAATATCTGATGACATTCTTAACAGTATATTGGCTTAAACTCGACGTGACATGTCTTAAACTCTCTTTTTGGACCAGTGTCAAAGAATGTTTAGGGGACATTCAGATTTGAGGGAGATAGATAAGGCAGAATAAAAACAGTTGTGGTATATTCCCTCAGCTGCATCTATAAGATGTCAATACAACTTTTAGGAAAGTGAAATATTCTGTCAAATCACAGGGTTTTATTTCTCACCTCCCTGATATCATCTGTGCCAAAAAACTAGATTGAACTGATAAAAATGAACCAGATGTTTTATATATGTAACTTCTATGGAGATGAATTAGCACTGGTTTAACTCGTACATCTGAAGCCAACTTTGAGTTTACAATAGCATGCTGCCATAAATGAGACTGATTTTTTTCTACACAATTTCAAATCGAATCCATCCATTCATTCAACAGCTCTTGAGTGCCTACTATGTGTTAGGTACTCTTCCAAGTACTAGGAAAACATATTTTTATTGCAAAAAAGGCTAAGTTGAGTTGATGGTTTAAGTTTTATGTAATGAACAAATTGAAGGTTGATTAAGTTGTCCATTTAAATATTATTTAGCTAGCTGCAAACAGAGCTGAATCTAAATCACAAAGCACAATGCTGGGCATTTAATAAATTTCAATTAACATATTTAACATAGACTTTTGATAATGTTGCTTGGTCAAATTTACTGGAAATTCTAATTGCTTCTTTTTCTGTTTTGAAAAATGCTTTGTATATCTTGAGCTCAATGTCAAAATAGTGTTTACATAGTTTTACTAAAATTAGTATCTATAGGGCATGCCTTTCATCTTTAGTGCAAATGACATCAAATTAAAGGGGTTATTTAACAAAAACAACACATACTTCTAAAAGCATTTACTATGTGACAGACACTGTTGTAAGAGAGAACATCTACGTTTTAGTTTGGTAACTTTGCACTATGAATCTTAGAAATCTGAATTACCTACAGTAATGAGTTCTTGACAGTTTATTCCAGGTGCCCTATACTTAAAGGGCACTTATTAATTAAATTGAATTAAAACAGAAATCTCACTTTTAACTGTTCTCCTAAAAGACATTCTTGTACAGTTATTATTTGTGTAGGGCATAGAGATTTACACATTAGCTTTTCTAACTAAATGGATGCAGTTAATTCTAATTCTAAAATTCAATGATTCGTTCACTCACAATTAGAAAAATAGCACCTGCTGGTGAAAATTATGGCCATACAGATAATATGGGGTAAGAAGTAAAATTAAAGGGTCTAAAAATTGTGCCATAACTAGTCTGAAATAAAAATCTTCATTATTTTCCTTGATTCAGCTTCACCAGAGATAGTAAGCAATACAAACAGGTTGTTTGTGTTTTTTCTTCTTAGAATTATTATTTTAAAAATTTCCTTCTGCAAATCATTTTCCCCCACAAAACATGTTCATTATTTCTAGAACAGTTTATTCACTGGCCAACAGGAAATAAATAATAAAATGGAGTCTTAAAAATAATACAGCTGTGTAGAACCATGCTATTTCTATATGGAAATACACTGGAGCAATATTTGAAATAATTCTACCCTTTTAATCCCTGCTTCCAGATTTATTTACAAATTTCCTTCATACCATTCTCATCTAAGTGTGGAACATTTTTCTAGGCTAAAACCTCTTAATTAGTTCTTATAAGCTTTTCTTGGACAGGCTTACTAGCAAAAGTTGTTTGTTAGGCTAGGATCATTAGTAATAGGATCAATTTTAGCCTTATATTAGTTTTATTATTTGGTATTTTCAGCTATTTATGGATTTGGCAAAACTTTTTTAAAAACCTTGCACATTTCAGAGCCAACTACATAATTGCATATTCCTTCCCAAGTCTATAATAGCATAGCAAAAATCAAAAACAAGCAAACAAACAAACAAAGCCTAAAAAATCCTGGAAAATGGGGCACATTTTTATAAAGGCCTACAAGTTATTCTTGTTGATAAAAATACCATTCACGTATAACAATTTAATGGTGGGAAATGTGTGAAGCAGCAATAAGATTTTACAGATTCGTATGCAGAAGTGGAGAACATAGAAATCAGTTGTTATACTAACTCTTAATTATTATGACAAATGATTCAACTAAATCATGTCCACTCAATTGAAATAGCCGTTTGATAATAATGCATCACTTTTATCCTTCAAAAGGAGCAGGAAGACAAATGCTACTTGTTTTTTGGAATGGCAAAGTAAGGAACTCAGCAAAAAACAATGATAAAACTGGACAAATTCATCAAAAACTAACATTTCAGGACTCTGGATTGACCAAAGCCATACAAAAAAATTGAAAAGTTTGTTCAAGAAAAACAACTAAACCTTAATAAGACAATAGGAGTACATGGCAGTTTAATCTGGGGCTACTCCAATCCCCAAGCCCCAGCTCCATGTATGATAGCTCTATGAGTGCAAGGTAGGCCATGAGGACTTAACAGTCTCATGGTGTAAGGCATCTGTCTTGATTTAGAGAAAAGACAATAAAAACTCAATCTCAGAGGTATTGTCAAAGCCAATAGTGATGTTGCTAAAAAACAATCAGGGAAGGTGTACATCCCTATCTGAACAGGAAGCCTTGTACACCCAGAAAAGATTGACTTTATAAGAACTGACTTGTAACTGACTGAAATTAGAATGTGTAGCCCATCTACTCACAGATGGATTGGCAAAGAGTGAAAATCTTATTCACTTAAGGAGTCTAAGCATAAATTTTAATCAATCACTGATTTACCACTAATTTATGATGACTCAGAGGTAACTCTTATGAAACAGTATTAAAAATAAAATAAAAACAATGAAATAATTTTTAAAAATAGAACAAAGACATCAATGGCCACACAGTACATGGGATACAGGGGATACAGACTCTACAGAATTAGTCTAGGCAAGATACTAGACAAATAGACCAAACAAAAGATAGTAACAACAAGCACCAACAACAAATCCATAGAGGAGATCCAAATCCATAGGTACTGAGTTAATTTCTCTAAAATGATCAGTTTTCAACAAAAAATTTATAAGACATGCAAAGAAATAGGAAAATATAACCCATACACAAAGAAAAAAATTCAAGAGAAGCTATCTCTATAATAGTGTCCAGATGTTGGACTTAGTAGAAAAATACTTCAATGCATCTATTATTAATGTGCTTAGAGACATAAAGAAAACCATTCCTTAAAATTAAAGGATCATGTGTTGGCAATGACTCAATAAAGAATATCAATACAGAGACAAAATATATTTTAAAAAACATCAAATGGAAATGTTATAGTTGAATATTACAATAACTGAAATGAGAAATTTACAAGAAGGGCTCAATAGCAGATTTGAGCTGAGAGTGGAAATAATCATTGGGCTTAAAGATAAATCAATAAAGATTATCCAATCTGAAGGATAAAGAGAGGAGAGAGATGAACAGAGCCTCAGAGACTGGCACAAAAACAGACACATAGATCAATGGAACAGAATAGAGAGCCCAGAAATGCACCTTCAACTCTATGGTCAACTAATCTTCGACAAAGCAGGAAAACAATGTCCAATGGGAAAAAGATAGTCTCTTCAACAAATGATTTTGGGAAAATTGGACAGCCACATGCAAAAGAATGAAATTGGACCATTTCCTTACACCACACACAAAAATAGACTCAAAATGAGTGAAAGACCTAAATGTGAGACAGGAATCCATCAAAATCCTAGAGGAGAACACAGACAGCAACCTCTTCAACCTCAGCTGCAGCAACTTCTTCCTAGAAACATCACCAAAGGCAAGGGCAGCAAGGGCAAAAATGAACTATTGGGACTTCATCAAGATAAAAAGCTTTTGCACATCAAAGGAAACAGTCAACAAAACCAAAAGACAACCAAGAGAATGGGAGAAGGTATTTGCAAATGACATATCAGATACAGGGCTAGTATACAAAATCTATAAAAAAAACTTATCAAACTCAACACCCAAAGAACAAATAATCCAGTCAAGAAATGGGCAGAAGACATGAACAGACATTTCATCAAAGAAGACATCCAAATGGCCAACAGACACATGAAAAAGTGTTCAACATCCCTCGGCACCAGGGAAATACAAATCAAAACCACAATGAGATATTACCTCACACCAGTCAGAATGGCTAACATTAACAAGTTAGGAAATGACAGATGTTGGCAAGGATGCAGAGAAAGGGGAACCCTCCTACACTGTTGGTGGGAAGGCAAGCTGGTGCAGCCACTCTGGAAAACAGTATGGAGGATCCTCAAAAAGTTGAAAATAGAGCTACTGTATGACCCAGCAATTGCACTACTGGGTATTTACTCTAAAGATACAAATGTAGTGATCTGAAGGGGCATCTGCACCCCAATGTTTACAACAGCAATATTTACAATAGCCAAACTATGGAAAGAGCCTAGATGTCCATCAACAAATGAATGGATAAAGAAGATGTGGTGTATATATACAATGGAATATTGTGCAGCCATCAAAAATGAAATCTTGCCATTTGCAATGACGTGGATGGAACTAGAGGGTATAAAGTCAATCAGAGAAAGGCATGGATCATATGATCTCATTGATATGAGGAATTTGAGAAACAAGACAGAGGATCATAGGGGAAGGGAAGGAAAAGTGAAATAAGACGAAACTGGAGAGGGAGACAAACGATGAGGCTCTTAATCTCAGGAAACAAACCGAGGGTTGCTGGAGGGGAGGGGGTGGAAGGGATTGGGGTGGCTGGGTGATGGACATTGGGGAAGGTAGGTACTATGGTGAGTGCTGCGAATTGTGTAAGACTGATGAATCACAGACCTGTACCCCTGAAAAAAAAATACATTATATGTTAATTTTAAAAAATTAATAACAAAGAGTCAGAGGCTTAACTGACTGAGGCACCAAGGCGTTCCTGGAGATATGGCTTTCAGAAAATAATTGAGGTTAAGTGAGGTGAGAATAAGATGCTAATCCAGTAGGATTGATAGCCCTAAAAGAAGAAAGGGGAGATCTCTCTCCACATGCACTCACTAAGGAAAGACTATGTGAGCACAAAAGAAGTGGCTCTCTGCATCCAGGAAGAGAGATTTCACCAGAACCCAAATATGCAGGCATCCTGATATCAGACTTTCATCCTCCAGAACCATGAGCAAATAAATTTCTGTTGTTTAAGTCATGCATTCCATGGTATTTTGTTATGACAGTCTGAGTCAACTAAGACATGAACCCTATAGTAACCATTAAGAAAGTAACTTAAAAAAAAAAAAAAGTAAAAACAAACAAACAGAAAATTAAATTGGAATTAATGTGGCACAGCAAAAAAAAAAAATATCTTGCAACAAAATAGAAGTCAATGAAAGAAATATAGGAACAAAAATGTGAAACATGTAGAAAACAAATAGTAAAATACAGACATAAATTCTCAACAAAATACTATGAAGCTGAATACATAAAGCTTTAAAAAAAATCATTACAGGGGCACCTAGGTGGCTCAGTCATTAAGCATCTGCCTTCGGCTCAGGTCATGATCCCAGGGTCCTGGGATCGAACCCCACATCAGGCTCCCTGCTCAGTGGGAAGCCTGCTTCTCCCTCTCCTACTCCCCCTGCTTGTGTTCCCTCTCTGGCTGTGTCTGTCTCTGTCAAATAAATAAATAAAATCTTTAAAAAAAAATCATTACAGACATGCACCAGGGCTTTGGTTAGTAGCTCCTGCTGTCTCAGCCAGCCCCTCCCCCAGGAGACTATTGCAGTTGGCCATCCCCTACTCCTCCATAACCCTGTACAACCAAAAGGCCATGATCAAAAATGCCAGTTTGTCAGAGGAAATGCAACAGGACTCTGTGGAGTGTGCTACTCAGACACTGGAGAAATATAACATAGAGAAAAACCTTGCCGCCCATATTAAGAAAGAGTTCAACAGGGAGTACAACCTCGCCTGGTACTGCATTGTGGGGAGGAACTTTGGTGTTAATGTGATGCATGAAACCAAACAGTTCATCTACTTCTACCTGGGCCAAGTGACCATTCTTCGATTCAAATCTGGTTAAAAGCATGGACTATGTCACACACCCAGTGATCATCCAAAAACAAGGACTGCAGACTAAATTTTAAATGCCAGATGCTAAAATGTTCAGCCTTGCCCAAGGGACCACCTTGATCTTTGAGCCTTTATTGTGTTGTTTTGTACAGGGCATACTCTGTACAAATTTTTTTGTGGTTATAAAACAATTAGCAAAACAGCTTACATTTGTATTTATTTTCTATTCTATAGTTCTGCCCCATGTTTTTTTTTAAAAGATTTTATTTATTTATATGAGACAGAGAGAATGAGAGACAGAGAGCATGAGAGGGAGGAGGGTCAGAGGGAGAAGCAGACTCCCCGCCGAGCAGGAAGCCCGATGCGGGACTCGATCCCGGGACTCCAGGATCATGACCTGAGCCGAAGGCAGTCGCCCAACCAACTGAGCCACCCAGGCACCCTGCCCCATGTTTTTTCTCTTCAAAATCCATTCCTTTTCAGGGGCACCTGGGTGGCTCGGTTGGTTAAGCTACTGCCTTTAGCTCAGGTCATAATCCCGGAGTCCCAGGATTCAGTCCCACATCAGCCTCCCAGCTCAGTGGGGAGTCTGCTTCTCCCTCTGACCCTCTCCCCTCTCATGCTGTCTCTCACTCTCTCTCTCTCTCAAATAAATAAATAAATCTTTAAAAAAAATCCATTCCTTTAAAAAATAAATGTCAGAGAGGCGCCTGGGTGACTCAGTCATTAAGCATCTGCCTTCGGCTCAGGTCATGGTCCCAGGGTCCTGGGATGGAGCCCCGCATCGGGCTCCCTGCTTGGCAGGAAGCCTGCTTCTCCCTCTCCCACTCCCCCTACTTGTGTTCCCTCTCTCGCTGTGTCTTTCTGTCAAATAAATAAATAAAATCTTTAAAAAACAAAAATAAAAAAATGTCAGAGAAGTGAAAATTAAATAAATAAAAAATAAAAAAGCATTATATACAATGACCAGTTATCCTTGGAATGTGAGGTTGTTTTAACCTCAAAATATCAATTAATATAATACATTTTATTAATAGAGAAAAGAACAAAACCACATGATTACCTCAATAAGGAGGAAAAATTTTGACAAAATCTAACAATAAATAATAAAAACACTCAACTAACTATTAAAGGAAGGGGATGTCATCAACACCATAGAAAACATCTATTAAAAACTTAAAATCAACATCATGCTTAATGATAAAAAGACTGCATGATGCCTGAGATTGGGAACAAAACAAAGATGTCTGCTTTGGCTAATTCTTTTTTCTTAATATTTTATTTAAATTCAATCAATTATTATTTTTATAATGTTCAATTAGCCAACATATAGTACATCATTAGTTTTAGATGTAGTGTTCAGCAATTCATTAGTTGCTTATAACACCCAGTGCTCATCCCATCATGTGCCCTCCTTAATGCCCATCACCTGGTTACCTTATCGCCCCACCCACCTCCATTCTGTAACCCTCAATTTGTTTCTCAGAGTCCACAGTCTTTCACGGTTTGTCTCCCTCTCTGATTTCTTCCCATTCAGTTTTCCCTCCCTTTCCCTGTGGTCCTCCACACTATTCCTTATGTTCCACATATGAGTGAAACCATATGATAATTGTCTTTCTCTGCTTGACTTATTTCACATAACATAATACCCTCCAGTACCATCCATGTCAATGCAAAAGGTGAGAATTCATCCTTTCTGGTGGCTGAGTAATATTCCATTGTATATGTTAATCACATCTTCTTTATCCATTCATCTGTTGAAGGGCATCTCGGCTCCTTCCACAGTTTGGCTATTGTGGACATTGCTGCTATGAACATTAGGGTGCAGGTGCCCCTTCATTTCACTACATCTGTATCTTTGGGGTAAATGCCTAGTAGTGCAATTGCTGGGTCATAGGGTAGCTCTATTTTTAATGTCTTGAGAAATCTCCATACTGTTTTTCAGAGTGGCTGCACCAGCTTGCATTCCCACCATAAGTGTAGGAGGGGTCCCCTTTCTCCACATCCTCTCCAACATTTGTTTCCTGACTTTAATTTTAGCCATTCTGACTGGTGTAAGTTGGTATCTCATTGTGGTTTTGATTTGTATTTCCCTGATGGCTAGTGATGAACATTTGTTCATGTGCCTGTTAGCCGTTTGTATGTCTCTTCGGAGAAGTGTCTCTTCATGTCTTCTGCCCATTTCTTGACTGGATTATTTGTTTTTCGGATGTTTGAGTTTGATAAGTGCTTCATAGATCTTGGATACTAGCCCTTTACCTGATATGTCATTTGCAAATATCTTTTCCCATTCTGTGAGTGGCCTCTTTGTTTTTTGGTTTTTTTAAAGATTTTATTTATTTATTTGAGAGAGAGAGAGCTCATGAGAGGGGGGCGGGTCAGAGGGAGAAGCAGACTCCTCGCTGAGCAGGGAGCCCGATGTGGGCCTCGATCCTGGGACTCCAGGATCATGACCTGAGCCGAAGGCAGCCACTTAACCAACTGAGCCACCCAGGCGCCCTGCCTCTTTGTTTTGTTGACTGTTTCCTTTGCTGTGCAGAAGCTTTTTATCTTGATGAAGTCCCAAAAGTTCATTTTTGCCTTTGTTTCCCTTGCCTTTAGAGACTTGTCTTGAAAAGTCGCTGTGGCCGAGGTCGAAGAGGTTGCTGCCTGAGTTCCTCTCTAAGATTTTGATGGATTCCTGTCTCACATTGAGGCCTTTCATCCATTTTGAGTTTATCTTTGTGTATGGTTTAAGAGAATGGTCCAGTTTCATTCTTCTGTATGTAGCTGTCCAATTATCCCAGCACCATTTATTGAAGAGTATGTCTTTTTTCCATTGGATATTCTTTCCTGCTTTTCTGAAGATTAGTTGACCATAGAATTGAGAGTCCATTTCTGGGGTCTCTATTCTGTTCCATTGGTCTATGTGTCTGTTTTGTGCCAATACGATGCTGTCTTGATGATTACAGCTTTGTAATAGAGCTTGAAGTCAGGCATTGTGATGCCACCAGCTTTGGTTTTCTTTTTCAACATTCCTCTGGCTATTTGGGGTCTTTTCCGGTTCCATACAAATTTTAAGATTGTTTGTTCCAGCTCTGTGAAAAATGTCAATGGCATTTTGATAAGGATTGCATTGAAAGTGTAGATTTCTCTGGGCAGCATAGACATTTTCACAATGTTTATTCATCCAATCCATGAACATGGGATGTTTTTCCATCTCTTTGTGTCTTCCTCAATTTCTTTCAAAGTGTTCTGTAGTTTTTAGAGTACAGATCCTTTACTGCTTTGGTTAGGTTTATTCCTAGGTATCATATGGTTTTTGGTGCTATTGTAAATGGAATGGATTCCTTAATTTCTCTTTCTTCAGTCACATTGTTGGTGTATAGAAAAGCAACTGATTCCTGTGCATTGATTCTGTATCCTGCCACGTTGCTAAATTGTAGTATGAGTTCTAGTAATTTTGGGGTAGAGTCTTTTGAGTTTTCCACATAAAGTAACATGTCATCTGTGAAGAGAGAGAGTTTGACTTCTTATTTGCCAATTTGAATACCTTTTATTTCTTTTTGTTGTCTGATTGCTGAGACTAGTACTTTTAGTACTATGTTGAGCAACAGTGGTGAGAGTGGGCATCTCTGTCTTGTTCCTGACCTTAAGGGAAAAGCTCTCAGGTTTTCCCCACTGATAATTATATTCGCTGTGGGCTTTTCATAGATGGTTTTCATGATATTGAGGTATGTTCCCTCAATCCCTATATTTTGAAGAGTTTTAATCAGGAAAGGATGCTGTACTTTGTCAAATGCTTTTTCTGCATCAAATGAGAAGATCATATAGTTCTTGTCTCTTCTTTTGTTAATGCCATATATCATGTTGATTGATTTGCAGACGTTGAACCACCCTTGCATCCCAGGAATAAACCCTACCTGGTCGTGGTGAATAATCCTTTTAATGTACTGTTAGATCCTATTAGCTAGATCTTGTTGAGTATTTTGGCATCCATGTTCATCAGGGACATTGGTCTGTAATTCTCCTTTTTAATGAGGTCTTTGTCTGGTTTTGGGATCAGGGTAATGCTGGCCTCATAGAACATGTTTGGAAGTTTTCCTTCCATTTCTATTTTTTGGAACAGCTTCAGTAGAAGAGGTATGATTTCTTCTTTAAATGTTTGGTAGAATTCCCCCAGGAAGCCATCTGGCCCTGCACTCTTGTTGTTTTGGAGGGTTTTGATTGCTGTTTCAATTTCCTTGTTGGCTATTGGTCTGTTCAGATTGTTGATTTCTTCCTGTTTCAGTCTTGGTAGTTTATAAGTGTCCATAAATGCATCCATTTCTTCCAGATTGCCTAGTTTGTTGGCATATAGCTGCTGGTAATAAGTTCTAATAATTGCCTCTATTTCCTTGGTATTGGTCGTGATTTCTCCCCTTTCATTCATGATTTTATTAATTTGGATCCTTTCTCTTTTCTTTGGATAAGTCTGGCCAGAGGTTTATCGATCTTATTAATTCTTTCAAAGAATCAGCTTCTAGTTTTCTTGATCTGTTCTACTGTTCTTCTAGTTTCTATTTCATTGATTTCTGCTCTAATATTTATTATTTCTCTTCTCCTGCTTGGTTTAGGCTTTATTTACTGTTCTTTCTCCAGATCCTTTAGATGTAAGTTTAGCTTGTGCACTTGGGATTTTTCTAATTTTTTGAGAGAGGCTTGGATGGCTATGTACTTCCCTCTAAGGACCGCCTTTGCAGTATCCCATAGGTTCTGAACCTATGTGTTTTCATTGTCATTTGTTTGCATGAACTGTTTAAGTTCTTCTTTAATTTCCTGGTTGACCCATTCATTCTTTAGCAGGATGCTCTTTAACCTCCAACTGATTGAATTCCTTCTAAATTTTTTCTTGTGATTGAGTTCCAGTTTTAAAGCTTATGGTCTGAGAATATGCAGGGAATAATCTCAATCTTTTGGTATTGGTTGAGATCTGATCTGTGACCCACTATGTGATCTATTCTGGAGAAAGTTCCATGTGCACTCGAGAAGAATGGGTATTCTGTTGTTTTAGGATGGAATATTCTGTATGTATCTATGAAGTCCATCTGGTCCAATTTGTCCATCAAAACTCTTGTTTCTTTTTTGATCTTCTGCTTATATGATCTGTCTATTGCTGTGAGTGGAGTGTTGAATTTTCATACTATTAATGTATTATTATCAATATGATTCTTTATTTTGGTTAATAGTTGGTTTATGTAGTTGGCTGCTCCTACATTGGGGTCAGAGATATTTACCATTGTTAGATTTTCTTGTTGGATAGACCCTTTAAGATTGATATAGTGTCCCTCTACCTCTCTTACTACAGTCTTTCGTTTAAAATCTAATTTGTCTGATATGAGAATTGCTACCCCAGCTTTCTTTTCAGGTCATGTTGGCATGGTAAAGAGTTCTCCATCCCCTCACTTTCAATCTGGAGATGTCTTTAGGTTCAAAATGAGTCTCTTGTACCCAGCATATGGATGGGTCCCGCTTTTTTATCCAACCTGAAACCCTGTGTCTCTTGATGAGAGCATTCAGCCCATTCACATTAAGAGTAAATTTTGAAAGATATTAATTTAGTGCCATCACATTGCCTGTAAAGTCTCTGTTTCTATATATTGTCTCTTAATTTCTGGTCTATATTACTCTTGGGGCCTTTCTTCTTTCATAGAATCTCCCTTAATATTTCTTGCAGGGCTGGCTTGGTGGTCACATATTCTTTCAGTTTCTGCCAGTCCTGGAAGCTCATTATCTCTCCATCCATTCTGAATGACAACCTTGCTGGATAAAGTATTCTTGGATGCATGTTCTTCTCATTTAGTACCCTGAATATGTCTTGCCAGCCCTTTCTGCCTTGTCAGGTCTCTGTGGACAGGTCTGATGTTATTCTGATGTCCTCCTTCCATTCATAAGAAATCCCTTCCCCCCAGCTCCTCTCAGGATAGCTTCTTTGCCTCTACAATTTGCGAGTTTCACTATTATATACCAGGGTATTGGTCTATTTTTGTTGATTTTGGGAGGGGTCCTCTCTGCCTCTTGGACACAAATGCTTGTTTCCTGCCCCAGATTAGGGAAGTTCTCAGCTATGATTTGCTCAAATACACCTTTTTGTCCTCTCTCTCTCCACCTCCTCAGTGATCCCAATAATTCTGACATTGGAACATTTCATGGTGTCATTGATCTCTCTAAGTCTGTTTGAATCTGCTTCTAGCTGCCTATCCCTGTCTTCCTCAGCTTCCTTCCTTTCTGTCAGCTCATCTTCTAGATCACTAATTCATTCTTCTGCCTCATTTATTCTGGCTGTTAAAGTATCCAGTTTAGACTTCATATCATTGATAGCATTTTTAAGTTTGGCCTGATTAGATCTCATTTCTCCCCTTAGAGGTTCTATATTGTCACTAATGCTTTTTTCAAGCCTAGCTATTGACTTCATGTTTGCTACCCTGAAGTCTATCTCTGACATCTTGCTTATATCCATATCCATTAGATCTGTGGCAGAGGACATTGTCTCTGGTTCTTTTCTTTGTTGGAAGTTCCTCCTTCTAGTCATTCTGTTGAGGGATGGTTGAGGGAATGCACAGAGTCCAAAATATCAAGCATGACCCACACAAAATGCAGCTAAAAATAATCCGAGGTGGTCGAAAGCTACCACAGATATGCCACCAAGGCCAAGATGATCCAAAACAATAAAAGAGAAAGAAAAAAGAAAAGAAGGGAAAAAAAGAGAGGGGGTGGGGAGAGAGATTATAATCTCTCAGGGTGGACACAGCAGGGTGATCTGCCTGCTCCTGCTTGATTTTTGGTCTCTGTGTTAGAAGACACTATCTCCCCAAATTGCAAAGAGTTCAGAACTTACATATATAGCAAGATAAAATTGAATAAAGTGAAAAACGGTCTAGCATAGAGCATAAATATATAAAACATATATGTGAAAAAATAAAAGTCAAGAAGGGACTTAAAAACATAGGTTGGGAAATATGAATCTATTTAAAATGGGAGCAGGGTTAAAAAAAAAAGAATTTGAAAAGAAACTAAAAAAGAAATGTAAAATTTTAGCCTGAAGTGTAAGTGGTTATGAGGGAACACCTGGAACTCCCTATATTATTTTCCCCTGGTGCTGGAGTTTTACACTCCTGTGGGAAATAAGCTTATCATTCACCTGTTCTTCCAGTCTGTCTTCTGGGAGAGGGGCCTGCTGCTTGACTTCTCAGGTGTCTTTGCCTGGGTGGAGTTGCCCCACCATTTGTCAGGTGGTTGGGCTTAATGTGAGCTGGTTGGCTGCATGACTTTTGTTCCCAGGCATCTTTCTGCTTCTCTTTAGAGGGTCAGGGCAAACACAGCCATGCAGGAATCTCTGGCCCAGAGTCACAAGGTCAAGGTCCCCCCCCGCCCCCCACCAAATCTTCCAGGTCAATCTGTCTCCACCTCTGTGCGTACCAAACTCTACAGACTCAGGCAATTTGTTCCTACCACTCCTCTCCCAGGGGGAGTCACCAGAATCTGCAAGCACCTCTGTGCCTTGTGACTCCACAATTGCCATTGGCCGTAGGCACGCGCATGCACACTCCTCCACAGCTCCTAGGTCACACTGGGTGCTGAGCCACACCATCTTGAGAGCTGTCCCTGTCGTGGGCACAATATCTCCCTTAGGATGTTAACCCAGACCTTCTAGTCCTTTTCAGGGTGGTCAGGCAGAGGGCAGTCTCCCTACCAGCTCGGCTTGTAGTTTATGGTGCCCGGAGCTGAAAGTTCCCTCTGGGCTCACTGACCACAACCAGTCTCCCCGCACCACTGCTTGGGCACTCTATCAGTTCCGGCTCTCCCACTCTTTCTGAGTCTCCTGGAATCCTGAGACCACAGTGCTCCACCTAGAATTCTGCCCTACTCACCCCCTGTGCCCTTTTCAAAAGGAGGTGCCTCACACTAGAGTAGATTTCTAAGGGTCCTGGGTTTTTTTGCTCCAGTGTTATATCACTCCAGTGGCCAGCTTATGGAGGCTCCCTCCCCCCTCTGCTTATCTTCAGATATTTCCCCTGAAGATTCAAGGTTCCACACCTCCTCCTTGAAAAAAGTAGTCATTTTTCTGCTTGTGGAGATCCAGATAAATCTTCTTACATATCAGGTTGAATTCATGTGTGCTCTGGATGGTTTGATAGATATCCAGCTAAATTTGAGGGACCAGATGAAACAAGGTCCCCTACTCTGCCACCATCTTGCCCCCCTTTAAATTCAATTAATTAACATATAGTGTATTATTAGTTTCACAGGTAGAGTTCAGTGACTCATCAGTTGTAAAGAACACCCAGTGCTCACTACATCACGTGCCCTCCTTAATGCCCATCACCCAGTTACCCGATCCCTTCATACCCTCCCTTCCAGCAACCCTCAGTTGGTTTCCTATGATTAAGAGTCTCTTATAGTTTGTCTCCCCCTCGGTTTTTGTCTTATTTTTCCTACCTTTCTCCTATGTTCATTTGTTTTCTTTCTTAAATTCCACATATGAGTGAAATCACATGGTATTTGTCTTTCTTTGATTAACTTATTTCACTTAGCATAATACCCTCTAGTTCCATCCACATCGTTGCAAATATAAGATTTCATTTTCTTTGATGGCTAATATTCCATTGTATATATAGACCATCTCTTCTTTATCCATTCATCTGTTGAAGGGCATCTCGGCTCCTTCCACCTTTTGGCTATTGTGGACATTGTTGCTATAAATATTGGGATGCAGGTCCCTCTTCAGATCACTACATTTGTATCTTTGGGTTAAATACTTAGTAATGCAATGGCTGGGTCATAGAGTAGCTCTATTTTTAACGTCTTGAGGAACCTCCATACTGTTTTCCAAAGTGGCTGAACCAGCTTGCATTCTCACCAACAGTGTAGGAGGGTTTCCCTTTCTTGGCATCCTCGCCAACATGTCATTTCCTGACTTGTTAATGTTAGCCATTCTGACTGGTGTGAGGTGGTATCTCATTATGGTTTTGATTTGTATTGCCCTGATGCCAAGTGATGTTGAGCATTTTTTCATGTGTCTGTTGGCCATTTGGATGTCTTTGGAGAAATGTCTGTTCATGTCTTCTGCCCATTTCTTGACTGGATTATTTGTTCTCTGGGTGTTGAGTTTGATAAGTTCTTTACAGATTTTGGATACTAGCCCTTTATCTGATAAGACATTTGCAAATATCTTCTCCCATTCTGTCTGTTGTCTTTTGGTTTTGTTGATTGTTTCCTTTGCTGTGCAGAAGCTTTTTATCTTGATGAAGTCCCAAAAGTTCATTTTTGCCTTTGTTTCCCTTGCCTTTGGAGACATATCTAGCAAGAAGTTGCTGTGGCCAAGGTCATGGAGGTTGCTGCCTGTGTTCTCCTCTAGGATTTTGATGGATTCCTGTCTCACATTGAGGTCTTTCATCCATTTGGGGTTTATTTTTGTGTATGGTGTAAGAGAATGGTCCAGTTTCATTCTTCTGCATGTGGCTGTCCAATTTTCCCAGCACCACTTATTGAAGAGACTGTCTTTTTTCCATTGGATACTTTCTTGCTTTGTTGAAGATTATTTGACCATAGAGTTGAGAGTCCATTTCTGGGGTCTCTATTCTGTTCCATTGATCTATATGTATGTTTTTGTGCCAGTACCATACTGTCTTAATGATTGCTTTGAATATTCTATACAACATATAATAGTCATTTTAATCAGTGAAATAAAAAAGAGGGTAGATAAAAGCATGCAGAGTAGAAATAAAAAAGCAAAAAAAAAAGTCCTATTGGCATCATCTTTTATGTAGAAAATCCTAAAAAATAGGCTTTCATACACACACATTATTAGTACTAATAAACACATTTAGAAAAGTTGCAGAATATAAGAACAATGTATAAAAAACAATATATTTGCATATATTAGTAACAGAAAACCTGAAAATAAAAATAGAAAAAATACTTCATTCAAAATATCATTTAAAAAAACTTAGAAATAAATTTAACAAAAAAATTGCTAGATCTGTACACTGAAAATTACAAACCATTGCTGAGAGAGATTAAAGATAATCTAAATGAAAGGAGATAAAATTCATGTTTCCTATTTAAAAGCTCAATATTGTGAAAATAGGAATTCTCGTCAAGTTGATCTATAAATTAAATTGATCTTTATCAAAAGAAGTCACCCAAAATTGCAAAGTAGGGAAATCCAAAACTCTGTCCCTTCACAAAAGCAATAAATAAGCTGGCAAACTGTCAGAATCAACTTTCTCAGAACTCTGGAATGAAATTAAAAACTTAAAATAACCAAGGTGTGCTTATTGAGGAAAACGTGATGAATCTACATAAGAAAAATCTGTGACATTTTAACTTACCCTGTTAACATCTCCCACTCTCCACTCTACTTTGATGATGACAATTTGCGTTTCTGTAGCTGGTTACAAGTATCAGAGGAAGACATACAGAAATTACTCTTAAATAATTTTGGTTGTGTGTTTTCATTTGTGTGGTGGCTCCTTGAGAGATGGGCCCAAGGGTTTGAACTTGCTTTTCCTGCCACAGAGCTTCCCTAGGGCTGAAGCAGCATTCTGGTCAGCATTAAAGCAAATGTATTAGCTACTGCTGCTATGAGCAAGGGATAACTGGATAGGCAATAAACCAAAAAGCTTGGAAAGAAAGAAGATAGAGAATGAGATATTTCTAGGAATAAGAGCTTTGAAAAGCACCTGCATATTCTAGGGAATGTAGAAGGCCACAGGTATTCCAGTGTCAGAGAGATGTTCACAAAAGACCTGAGAAGACACTAAGCTCCCACCTCTGGTTTATTTTAAGGCTCTGTGCAAGCAAGAAATAAAGGCCAAGGCAGACTTTTAAGCTGCCTAACTGCCTAAGCATTAAATTCCTCAAAACAGACCCAATCTCCAAACACTGGGAGATGAAAAAATAAAATCAAACCCAAACAGCAAACATGATTATTTATTGACCCATGAAAACAAATACTGTACTATCAACTCAGAGAACTCATTGCATGATCATAATTATACTCAAAGCATGAGTTGATAGTTTTTATTTAAACAGAATCTCAGATACTGGTATAACAGAGATTAATAAATAGTAAAATGGTAAAATCACAATTATAACATCAGTAGCTAACAAATATTAATAACTCTGCAATATCACTAGGATGCAGTACTACACTTAAATAGTCAAAAATGTTGTGGGCAGAAAGAAACAAAAGAGGAAAAAGGCAGAAAAATAACATTTATTGAGCATCTATGATGTGTCAGAGTCTTTCATACACACTATCTCATTTTATCCCTGCATTTCCCTACAAGTTTGGTGTTAGTATCCCTATTTGAGAGCTGAGGAAACTGAGGTTTACAGGTTGAGGAACTTGCCAGGATAAAATAAATATTAGGATTTGAACTCAGTTCTGATTCGCATCCACTTTATTGTTGAAATATTTGTTTGAAAAATGGACGTAATTTATTGAGGAGGAGAATGAGGTAAAAATCATGATCTCCAACCTGTATCAAGATTTTCTGGGATTGGACCCAGCCATAATTTTTTAGAGTACCAAAGGTAATTCTAATGCACATCCATAAGTTGAGAATGACTGTCAAAAGAGAAATTGGATTCTGCAAGAGAAATATAGGTCTGGGAATCAGGACATTGTGCTTTAGTTTGCTCTCAACTGCCACTAATTTTCTCTATGGCCCCTGTCAAGTCACCCAGCCTTGTTGCTATAGGGCTTACATATTAGAAGGGGGAGGCAGAAAATTAAAAAAATAAACATGTAATTAATATAGTATGATATAAGGTGATAAGATTATGGAGAAAAATGGAACAGGATTGGGGGATTCAAGCGTGGAATAAGGCAGGGCAGGAGAAGGGGACTAAGGCTTTCATTTAAACAGGAAGGCCACAGAAATCTCATCAAGAAGGTGAATATAGGGTGGCTCAGCAGGGAGTCTGCTTCTCCCTCGCCCTCTGCCTCCCTCTGCTTCTCCCTCTCCTTCTGCCTGCCAGACCCCCTTGCTTGTGCTCTCTCTCTTTCTCTCTCTCTCTCATAAAAATAAAATAAATAAAATCTTTTTTAAAAAGGTGAGTATAGGGGTGCCTGGGTGGCTCAGTCATTAAGCGTCTGCCTTCGGCTCAGGTCATGATCCCAGGGTCCTGGGATTGAGCCCCACATCAGGCTCCCTGCTCAGTGGGAAGCCTGCTTCTCCCTCTCCCACTCCCCCTGCTTGTGTTCCCTCCCTCGCTGTGTCTCTCTCTGTCAAATAAATAAAATCTTTAAAAAAAAGGTGAATATATATAAAAGCATTGGAAAAGTATAAAGAATTATATGTGAATATAAGATGGTGTAATAGGACAGTTCTAGACCTTTGATCTAAGACTGAAAAAAAAAAGCTATGGGCTTTATCTGCATATATGACCAAGTATTTTCATTGAAACGTACTTAGATAATAACTTCACAATGTCAAACAATCAATTTGACTTTTTAAAGCCATTCTGGGGGCACCTGGGTGGCACAGTTGGTTGAGCATCTGACTCTTGGTTTCAGCTCAGGTCTGATTTCAGGGTCATGGGAGTGAGCCCTGCATTGGGTTCCATGCTCGCACAGAGTCTGCTTAAGATTCTCTCTCCCTCTCCCTCTGCCCCTCTTGCTTGTGCTCTCTCTCTGTCCCTCTCTCTCTAAAATAAATTAAAATAAAATAAAAATATAAATCCATTCTCTTGACCAATTTTCACTAATTGCTTGAACCTGGCATGATTAATGCTAATATAGTGCTACATAATGCCCCCCAAATCCAAACTATTAGTCAATTTGGTCTGTTCAGTCCCCAATTAAGTGAAGACAAAAATTGGACAAAAGTGATTATCTGGGGGTGCCTAGGTGACTCAGTTGTTAAGCATCTGCCTTCGCTCAGGTCATGATCCCCGGGTCCTGGGATTGAGCCCCACATCAGTCTCCCTGCTCAGTGGGAAACCTGCTTCTCCCTCTCCCTCTCCCACTCCCCCTGCTTGTGTTCCCTCTCTCACTGTGTCTGTCTCTGTCAAATAAATAATCTTTTTAAAAAAGTGATTATCTGATCATGTTTTAAAATGGTAAGTTCAGTATCCCTCTATGACTATGACCATATATTTCACTGAATTTTTATAATACACTCAGTGCTCTTTTCTGGCCTTACAGCTTCTGCTTATGTCCATATGCCATTGTACTCAAATAACATTGTGAGATAATAAAAATGTGTTAGCTACCAGTGCTGTCATTGGATTTTATCATTCATCAGTCTCCTTTGTGTGCAACTCCAAGTTTTGTATTTTAATAGAACCCATCAATTTCTCTATACCTTATGCATAATTATGATCAGTTTGTGAGTTTTCCAAATTGATAGCACAGGATTTGTTGTCATGTGCTTAAAAGTAAGAAAAAACAAAAACAAAACAAAACAAAAAAACCCTGTCTCTTTTATTTGCCTTGTGTTTTCAGAATTCTAGCTTTTATCCATTTGTCTCCTTCATGTAAACCTTATGTTACTTATGTTAGCCATCTGAGTTCCTGGTGTTCCTAGTCTATTCAGTGACCTTCACAGAGATCAAAAAGCCATGTTTATACAGTTGATGTTGGACACAGGTTTAGCTACATACTGATATTCTGAGTGGCATTTAAGGATTGCTGTCTGACTTCAGAAGTGAAATAATCCTGATACCAGAAAGACATCTGTTCCTCCTCAGCTTTTTTCATATTATTTTTCTTACCTGAAATTTCCTCCCTTGCTCTTCTTCACTCTTCTCTAGCCACTTGCTAGAGGTTTTATAAACCTGAAATGTATCCCCCAAACATAGCATGTATGCTTCAGGCTCAGAATATTTACATTTGCTCTTCCCTATGCCTAAGAAACTCTACCTCAGCTACCCACATGGCCAACTCCCACACTTCATTTAAATTCTCCCTCATCAGAGAGGCATTCATGCACATCCTATGGAAAATATTTCTACCCCCACCTTTTCTTTCTATCCCTTAACCAGGGCAGCTGGCCTGGCCATGGTCTACTGAGCTGCAATATTGAAAGTTATATGTTGAATTATCTAATAGGTAGATACACATGCTAAGTGTACCATCAAATTAGGGCCACTAAAACATTTCTTTAAAATAATTTGATATCATCAAGGTAGTCACCATGGGACTTCTTTAAACTTATTTTTAATTATATATCGAGGATGGGAGTGGGGAATGATTTTCTTTTTAGTCCTTTGGACCTCTAAAGGTCTTACTTAATCCTAACTTAGAACTATGTTACAATTCTTTGACAAACTACATTCCATGCTAAGTGCATGTGTGTAACATGTCACACATCTTACTTAGCTTCAAAAATGAATAAAGCTGAGTTCTTTACCCTATAAGAGGAGGGCTTTCAAGATGAAAAAGAAGAAAATGCACTTTTCCCCCATCATTTTTTATTTTAAAAGCATCATATTCGGGATTTTGTTTTATTTTTTCAAAATTATGGTGGCAACCTCAGATGCTAATAAGGCTCTAGTTAATCTTATTCAAGACAAATTTTGAAGGTGACTTCTCAGGATAGAGCATATATTAATCCTGATCTGAAAAAGAGAAGCTAACTAGGCTCTATCACTGTTTCTCTTAAAAGTACATGTGTGCTCTATTATTCCAAGGGTTGCTGTTTAAAGGTGACAAGAACTGTGAACTTTAGTGTTGAATGAACAATATGGCTACAGTGGACATGTAATTGTATACTCTGTGAGGTGCCCACTGCTTATATAAGTTTTTCCCCATCTTAAGGTAATGTTGATCCCACATAATTCAGTTTTTTTTATATTTCCCCCTTTCCATTATCAGCATATTAATGTTCTTCATCACCATTCTTTGGAAGTATGTCACATATCACCTTCTCCATCCTATGGAACATATGGTCTGGAACTATTCAATAGCTGCAATATGGTAATCCTGGGCTGCTGAGCACAACTCATTGGCACATTAAACTGCTAGGAGATTCTTACTTGGGGTAGACAGAACTCTTCCCGATGTGGTCCTAAGGGACACTCCAGTAATGAAAAATAGTAATTCAAAGACATTCCTTCCTGTCTGTTGCCAGGCAGCTCTACATGGAGTCCCAATAGTTTTTCTTTTTCCATAACTCTATTAAAGCAAATCAAAGATAAGCCAGTAGAAGTTGAAGAGTTTGACTAGAGACCGTGACATTATCAATTCAAGAAGTATTTCAAAGTCTATTCATCCCCAGATATAACACTATAAAGCAATTTGATAAATGCAAGAAAGTCACATTTTCTTAAACTGTTATCACTAACCTAGTTCATCAGTTTAAAAGAAAATCATACTCATCCATTTGTATATTCACATATATGTGCAGTGATGTTTTTTAAAAGAAAGCTTAAATTTTTATAAACCTGAAATGTATTCTTAAAGCTAAAGAAACCTTTCATGTTTTACCAAATATACTATATCCAACTTAATCTGAACACATTTTGGAGATGAGGAAGCTCTAAATAGTTAAAATAAAAATACCTGATTTAAGATTCTGAGTTTGAAGACAGATGTCTCTTCCAATAAAATTTGAAAAATTTAAATTTGGAAATTTGGATCTTGTCATTCACACATTTAAAACATGATACAGTTTTTTTAAAAAAATTGATGAATTTTTAGAATGAATAGATCTGCAGTTGAATGGTAAATATTTCAATAGCAATATTTCTAGAGATGAAAGAAAAAAATGCTGGATTTGGCTTGTGTGCAACAATTGTATATTAGCATTTTCTAATTGCTCATGGCATTCTTTTATTGCTTCTTACTAATTATTACATAAAGTTGCTTTATACATCTAAATTTCTCCTAAGTTCCATCCTAAAGTAGCTGCATGCTGCACTGACATGTGATTGATACATTTGTTGTAAAACACCTGAAAATTATAAGGCATTATTATCTGGAAACACCTATAGAGTACAGTTAATTTTTAAAAATGTTTTATTATTTCACTAACTCATTTTTTTTCCTTCAGTTTTTCATCTATCATTCTAGCTTAATCAAAAATAATTTCCTGCATTAAATTAGAATTTCTCTTCAGGGATGATTGTGTTGCTTTACAAGTCCTTTAACGGAAAACAAAAGCTGAGATCTTTTTGATTGCTAGTATTCCTTTACATATGCCTTATCCTAGTAGATTATATCAAATAATTGTTTAGTTAAAATTTAAAGTACTTTTTTTTTAGATGCATCCTGAAAGGGAACCATTGCCAAAACAACAATCCCTTAAAGATTCAATTGTGATTCATTTTAACGTTACTTTTCTATTTTGTAAGCTTACCACAAGAATTTCAAATTAATGAGCTGTCTTTAATTAAATCTCTACACATCCTCACATCTGTAAATCTGAGACTGTAGAGAAAGCAACATCGTCTAAGCTTTCTATTAGCAGTATATGACATGTACTCAGTGCAGATCAACCATCCAAAATGGACAACCTGAACAGCAAGATGAAAAAAGCATAAATAGGGGCACCTGAGTGGCTCAGCCAATTAAACATCTGACTCTTGATTTTGGCTCATGGCATGATCACAGGGTTGTGAGAAGGAGCCCAGAGTTGGGCTCCACGATGGGCATGGAGCCTGCTTAGATTGTCTCCCTCTCCCTCTGCCCCTCCCCCACCCTTGCTTTCACTTTCTCTAAAAAAAAAGAAAAAAGAAAAAAGCACAAATGGAATACAAAAGAAGTTTTCCTAATTTCAACAATAAAATTCCATGTTAATTTTATTTTCTATGACCACCTTTTTATTCAATTGCAACATTCTATATCGATGGCAAAAAAAAAAGTGTTTTAAATAGTTTGCATTTTCTGGAGTTTGGTAATAAACTCTGTTTCCAAACTGCACCTGGGTAAAAACAAGCATTTTAATCTTCAAATATTTGCATTTAAAACATAAGCACTAGGTTTATTTTCCAACCAACAGTCAGGTAACAAGAATATATTTAATAAGATTATTTAAGCCATTACATTAAAATGCCTTGCTAGGGGCACCTGGATGGCTCAGTCATTAAATGTCTGCCTTTGGCTCAGGTCATGATCCCAGGGTCCTGGAATCAAGCTCCACATCGGGCCCCCCTGCTCAGTGGGAAGCCTGTTTCTCCCTCTCCCTCTCCCACACCCCCTGTTTGTGTTCCTTCTCTTGTTGTTTCTCTCTGTCAAATGAATAAATAAAATCTTTTTAAAAAAAGATTACAGAATGTTTAAAAATAAATAAATAAAATGCCTTACTATTCATAGACTTATATTACTGGTACATACTGAGCACCATAATGTAAGTTCCTTCATAATCTTAATTTGGTTCTAATAAGTATACTTAGAATTTAATTTGTGAACCAATAAAGTGACATTGACATTGAAAAGTCCTCTCTCACATTTCATTTAGAAACAAAATAAAAATTCTTCAAAATTCAAGGAGCAAGCAAGTCATGGAGAAGCAATTAAATAGAGTGTTTTGTAATTTTAATACATTTTCCTTATTATCTGTTTTAAGTGCATGTGTGTATGTGTGCATGTACATGCATTGTGTGTGTGTGTGTGCATGTATAGGGGTTGCTGAAGAGTGAATGCATGTTGTGCCAAGATTGTCTTAATGAGGAAAATTAAACCTGGGAAGGGTAAGTAGCTTGCTTAAGACCACACAACCATTAAGTGGCAGAGCTAAGACTCAAGACCAGGCTTATTTATTTCCAAAGCCTATGCACATTCTACTACACAAGATTGGTTTGCCTTAAACTATGTACTAACAATGTCAGATACAATGTGTTAAAATACAACTCCATAAAAAGAACACATGAACAGTGAGTCTATATAGGAAGTGTTAGTTCCATTCCCCAACAGTATCATTAGTATCTGACATCTGTATGGTTAATTAAAACCACTGCCAAAGCTTAAACATATCTTCTAAGTATTTATAACCTCCCCTTAGAGGGCTTAGAGCCAAGCAAGAACCCAGTGAGGTTTAGGTCAATAAAAACTGAATCAAAGAAATGAATTGGAAGAGCTTTCATAACAGAAAGACGGATCCAGTTCAATTCTTATACTGCTCAGAAGATCCTCAAAAAAGCTCTAAGTATAGCCATAGGTACAGAATGCTGAACTTAAAACAATGAGGGACAGTGTCAAATCAAAGACAAAAGTTTAAATTCTTGTCCTGAAAGGAAATATTTGTTGAGGAGACCCCTACAGTAGTTTATAAAAAAGCCTTTGTCCTGTGCTATGATAGACAAAATGCTCTAGTTTGGTAGAGTCGAGGTAAAATGCTTTACTATCTCAGCCTCTGTTTCCTCATTTTCTGCAATATATTTAAGTACCAGGGCTACTGCTAAAATAATCCCAACTATATAGCAATCGGTATTTACAATGAATGGAAAAAAAATTTTCAAACTAAAGAGATTGAATTAGAAGACATTATCTGGAATCCAAGATACAACTCTAATTCCCTTGAAGTTAAGTTACAGCAGTTAAATTACAGCACCTAAATCTGTAAATCAGCTACAGCATAGGTAAAATGATCTATTCAGTTCAACAGGACTGGTCTTCTTAATATCCATATGACTCTCTACATGTATTACTCTGTACTAATTGGTAAACTCCACAGAGGTGAATCAATATGGACAGAAGTGCAGGAAGCTTGTCTTTAAAAATATATATATATATTTATTTATTTTAGAGACAGAGAAAGAGAGCGTGGAGGGGGAGGGGCAGAGGGAAAGGGAGATAAGCGGACTCCTTGCTGAATGGGGAGCCCGATGCTGGGTTCAATCCCAAGACCTTGAGATCATGATTTGAGCCGAAATCAAGAGTTGGACGTTTAACTGACTGAGCCACCCAGGTGCCCCAGAAGCTTGTCTTTTACAAGCAATTTATTTAGACTATTGTAAGGGGTAGACCTAGACAGACTCAAAAGTCCAGTCTAAGACACACTAAAGTCCAAATTTATTTTTCCAAAGGGTCAATCCTCTCAGCCCATTCCATATGAATTTTCTCATCACATATCAGCACAGTTTAAAAGATAGTACTGATTCTATCAGAAGTGTACCCACACTCCTTTGCAAGTCACATACTGTGCCATTTCAAGATCTTCTAAAATATCAGACATAGCCTTGTGCTTTTAACAAATCTTCTGGAGACTTTAGATGCCATGTGAGAAAAAGTCTGGTGAATCCGCTACTGTAATCTCTTTTCCATAGCATATATGGTCACAATCTGACTACCTTCATACCTAGGGATCATCAAATTGTATTTTATGTAACCCCAGCCCTCTGTGTAGGAGCCTTAGAATTGGCTTGAGTAACAGAGGTGATAAAGAGGTAGTAAAGAGAGGAAGCAGAGCTCCATATTCTCCCATTTAACCTGCTTCAACCAGAAACTTCTCTTTTTTAAAATATTCTAAATACTAGAGTTTAATCATTTGTTTTAAGTTCTGCTGCAAAACTGCTCCTATTTGTAGGTCAGTAAAGAAGACTCAAGGAAGTAATTTCCATAATTTACTAGACGTTAAGAAATTGGGGGGGGAAGATGGCAGAGGAATAGGGGACCCTATTCCAAGCAGTCCCTGGAATTGAGTTGGATATCTACCAGACCACTCTGAACACCCACGAAATCAGCCTGAGATATAAGAAGATAGATCTGGATCTCTACAAACAGAATATTGTGGGTGTTTGTTTTCAAGGTACAAGAGGGGAGCTGTGATTCCCTGGACAGATATTGGAGGATAAACAGCAGCGGGAGGGAGCCTGGCCATGGGGATCCTGCACCGCCGGTGAGTGACAGCCTCCCACACTGGGGACCAGACACAGACTCGTAGACCAGTAGCGGAGGGGAAAGGACTTTAGGGCAGACCATGGATGGAAACCTGGAGTGGCAGGGCCACGCTTGGGAACTGGGGGCAGCTGGCAGTTTTAGAAGCACAAAAGGCAGAGACGTGCCCCGACCTGGAGGTAAGGACTGGGAGCACTGCTGAGGGGCACACAACTCAGGTCGCTGCAGTTTATAGCAGCAGAGAAAGAAATGCAGCCATCAAAAGGAGCAAAATCTTGCCATTTGTAAGGACGTGGATGGAACTAGAGGTTATTATGCTAAGTGAAGTAAGTCAATCAGAGAAAGACATGTATCATATGATCTCACTGATATGAGGAATTCTTAATCTCAGAAACAAACTGTGCGTTGCTGGCGTGGTGGGGAGTGGGAGGGTTGGGGTGGCTGGGTGATAGACATTGGGGAGGTTATGTGCTATGGTGAGCACTTGAATTGTGTAAGACTGATGAATCACAGACCTGTACCTCTGAAACAATACATTATATGTTTAAAAAAAAAAGATAGTAGGAAGGGAAAAATTAAGGGGGGGAATTGGAGCAGGAGATGAACCATGAGAGACTATGTACTCTGAGAAACAAACTGAGGGTTCTGGGGGGGGGGGCGATGACTTAGCCTGGTGATGGGTATTAAAGAGGGCACGTATTTAATGGAGCCCTGGGTGTTATACACAAACAATGAATCATAGAACACTACATCAAAAACTAATGATGTAATGTATGGTGATTAATATAACATAAAATAAAATTTAAAAAAACTAATGATGTATACTATGGTGACTAACATAATAAATTAAAAAAAGAAAAATAAATTAATTAACCAATCATGCAATAGCTCTTTATAATCAAAAATATGTTATGTAGATAATCACACTATTCTCTGTGGATAAACTTAGCTGGACTCTGTAGAACTGCTAGTTCACTTTAATATATTAGAATTACAAGATAGTTTTCACAAAGATCCATGATTTGACTGAACTAAAGCAGAGCGATGCAACAATAATAAAAGTTATTATTTATGACATCTCAAAGGTTCCTTGGTGGGAGTAGTTGTGATAATGTTATACAACAAATTGACCGGGTCATAGGGTACTCAGACATTTGGTCAAATATAATTCTGGATGTGTCTGTGATGGTGTTTGGGCTGAGATTTGAATTAGTAGATAGAACAAAGCACATTGACTAATGTACATTCTCATATCCCAAGTAAGAAGGAACTGTTACTGTCTGACTGAGTTGGCACGTGGATCTTTTCTTGCTTTTAGACTAGAACTGAAATATCAGATCAACATGGGTCTCAGGCCTCATGGCTTTCAGATTGGAACTTAGACCACCAACTCTTCTGGTTCTCAGGCATTTGGAATCAAACTGGAACGAAACCATCAGCTGTCCTACTTCTCAAGCCTTTGGACTCGGACTGGAACTATACCATCAGCAGTCCTGGGTTTCCAGTTGCCAACAGCTCTGGAGAATCTTGCTTAATACAGTTCCTTTTTCATAATTAAATTTTAGCTAAACTTCATCTAAGTAGGTCAGTGAAATTTTAGCTCACATTCAAAAGAAAAACAAGTCTTAAACTTCCAAAGTAAAATATTAAGTCTCTTCCTCATTTATTTCACTTTTTTTAGAAAAAGCAGTGCATCGTTGTATATAGTGAATGAAAAATAATTGGATAGGATTTATTTAGTTCCACAAATCATGGCTATAAATCAAATTGAATTTAAAATAATCAGAAATTCAGCAGAATCTTTAGAGTTATTTGGGGAAAAATATTCAGTAAATCATGTTTACTTAAAGGAAAAAGGCTTCAAAAATTATTATACTGTGTATTTTTCCCTACTTCTAAGTTAAATTTTGATCATCCACTTGCAAAAAATATGGAATTTTATTACAATGTGAAAATCCAATTTACTCATTAATCCAATGTACATTTATTTAGCACACTTCTACCTGCTCAACATTGTAGTACATGGAGTATATACTGGTTAATAAAAAAGACATGATCTCTGCTTTTATGGACCTTTCAATTTGGTGTGGGTGAAAGGAGATAAGCAAGTAAACAAACAAAAAAAGAATCTTTACTAATACTGGAGAGAAGATAGTAAATCATTGTATTTAAAGATTCTAAAGAGCTTCTATTTATACTTGTCCTCACTCTTCATGTAAAAATGCATTTAGAATAAAGGTATTAACATAAAGGAGAAAACAATATATTTTCTAATCACCTTATTTCCAAGAGTAGAGCTGGGTCCTGACAAAAATGAATACTTGGCTTTAGTGGCTTTGCCTTTCTGCACCCTACAGTTTACCCAAAACCTTCTCTGGCAACTTTTGTGTATATACATTTTGATTATGCATGAAAATTACATTTTGGGCACTATGCTGTCTTATCTGAGGTCACCTCTACCTACTATCTTTGAGACCTATGCAAGCAGTAGGTAGATTCCTCAGAGATTATAGTGAATAAACTGTAAGAAGAAAGGCAGACCTGAGGAAATCTACTCCAAAGGATGGCACAAATCTTTATGGAGTTAGTATACTGTTGTCTGCACTGCAAGGGATAACAAGATGAACCAGAAAGGGGTATTATCTTTAAATGTCTTTATTATCTAGTAGGGGTAATAAAAAAGCTACATGAACATATCATGCATAACAAAAAAGGAACACTCTGGAAGAATTTTTCCTATCTGATGTTTTAGATGCCAAAATAGTAGAAATGAGGTAAAGGCGAACACCTTGCTGCCCTCCCAAAACCTTATAGGTGACTATATATACTATATATATATATATATATAGTAGTATTATATATATGCCATATATATGGCCTATATATATATATATAGGCCATATATATGCCATATATATATGCCATATATATATATGCCATATGGCATATGGCATATATATATATGGCATATATATAATACTACTTCCTGTCCTTTCCTCATTTTTATGTCTTTCCATAATACCTAAAACTAACTATAGTTTGTAAAGCAATCTTATATTAACACAAAAATGTATTTTATTCTTCTATTTAGTAATTGCTACCTACTAAGTTCTGAGCTAGGGATTGACAATATAGAAGTGAGTACCTAAATAGTGACTTTCAAGTTACTTATAACATAATATACTTTCAAGTTACTTATAACATAATATACTTCCAAGGATATTTAAGGAGCTCACTGTCTACTGCTGCACTGTTCAGTGTGGTAGCTACTATCCATGTGTGGCTACTAAGCAGTTGAAATGTGGCTAGTTTAAATTGAGATATGCTGTAAGTATAAAAATATATACCACGTTTTGAAGACACAGTACCAAAAAAAGGAATGTAAAATATCTCATTACTCGTTTTCTATTCTGACATGCGGAAATGATAATAATTTGGACTAAATAATTAAATAAAATATATTAACATAAAGTCATTTCACCTGTTTTTACTTTTTAAATATCTCTACTAGAAAATTTTAAATTACATACATGGTTTGTGTTATATTTCTATGAAACAGTACTGGCCGAGTGGAAGGGATTGATAATTATAACAGATAATTATAATAAAGAATGCTAAACAGTGCAACAGGAGTATATAAGAAAAGTTCACTGACAGTTATTAGGACATCAAATATCTTACTCCATATTGCATTTATCTTTATTCACTTTTTATTGTCACACAGTCATTTATGAAAGATAACAGAAGTACGAAGTCCTTGAAAGGCAGAATGCTTTGGAGGGAGTCCCATAAAAAAGGGAGGGAATCTCCATTAAAGATGTTTACTTTGCAATTACTATAAGTTGAGCCGTCTATTTCTGATAGGATTTCCTGACAATCTAATGTTTTAATCCATAATTTTGGTTTACCATTTTTTGAACAGTAAGCATGATAATCAGAGTTAGCTATGATAACCTATGACAACTCTGTTTCCTTTGTAGGTTAATCTAATTTATCCCCTTCTATTAAAAGCTGGAGTTTCAATTCTAGGCCATCATTTCTTTTATTCTCTAATTTCTCCTTAGTGAATCTCATTTATGCCCATGGTTTCTATTATCAACTGCATGTAGATGAGCTAGAAATTTCTATTTCTAGTGCTGAGGACCAGCTTTCTATATCCAATTACCAACTTGATCTCTCCACTTTGATACATCAAAGGCACTTCAATTTCAACATGTGCAAAACCAGAATCATAATCTTCGACCCTCACCTTAAGGTGGTTCTCTTCTGGTATCTCTTAGAAATCTCCAATTTGGTAAACCAGAAAACTAGAATCAATCTTTATACCTCTTTTCCTCAATACCCTGTTTCTGTAAATTCTACTTCCCAAATATAGGTTGAATTCATGTGTATGTTTCAATCCCTACCACCATGATCATAATAGATGCTTTTAAATATTTCTTAAAAAACTAAATTAACATTTGCTGACTGGCTGAAGAAACAAATGAATAAATTAGTAATAAAAACAACAAGGTATGAATGTTTAGTGTGACTTTAAAAGAGATTAAGTAGTATTCTGAATTGTCCAGTGCGATACAATAGTAGAAGGGACAACTAGAAAGAAAACTGGTGTCAAGTCATGTTGAAATTTGTGTTTTATGTTTTTGAGTTTGGATTTTATTTTTTAGGTACTAAAAGGATTTGAGTGCTTCTTTTCTTTATGTTTTGCTTTTACCAGGGGATATGTTGTACTTTAAGAAGATTATTTGAGAAGGGCGCCTGGGTGGCTCAGTCAGCTAAGTGTCTGACTTGGGCTCAGGTCATGATCTTGGGGTCCTGGGATTGAGCCCCACATCGGGTCTGCGCTTCGTGGGGAGTCTGCTTCTCCCTCTCCCTTTACCCCTCCCCCCACTCATGCCCACACAGGCACTCTCTCTCTCTCTCTCAAATAAATAAATAAAATCTTTAAAAATAAAAAATAAAAAGATTATTTGAGAAACAGTGCATAACATGGATGGAAAGGAGAGAGGTTAGTTATCAGATTTACCTCAGTTTAGATGCTATTGAAAATTTATAGGCAAGAAATAACGTGGGCCAGAACTAGGGGCTGCATTGCAAATGGAAATGGGAAATAGATAAAGAGACACTGTAGCACTATATTTTTCATTATAGGACCGGATTATAAGGATAAGAGTGAGAGGAGGAATTAGAGATAATTCTGAGATTAAAACTTGGATGACATGAATAACAATAACAGAAACATTAAAAGCCATATATTGTATTGCCTAATAGATATCTCCACTAGGATATACCACATACATCAGAAAATGAATATATGCCAAAATGACCTTGTCATTCCCCCAAACTATTCCTCTCATATCTCCTATTTTGAAAAGTGCCATCACCAGCTACCTAGAAACTTCATGGTAATCTTTGACTTTTTCTTATACCTGGACCATAATGTCCAGTTACTCATCATGTCTTACTGATTTTGCCTATGAAACCTTGCTCAGATTTTTTTTCTCTTCCTGAAATCTCTCACACAGACCACTGCAGGAGCTTCTCATGTGTATCCTTGTTTTTCATATATCTTTCCAAGAACCTTATGAGTGGAAAATGATACAGTGCAGTGAAAAAGACTGGTGTTTGGAAATGGACTGAACTATGTTCATAGACCAGCTGTTAACTTTAATATATTATATAACTTCTTTGAACTCCAATTTCATTAGTTATAAATGGGAGCTAGATCAATATGAAAATTGGAAACACAAATATATAATATATTTGGACATGATTGGTGCTGAAAATTAGTGGTTGTTATTATTATCATTTGTTATTATTACTCCCATTCCATATTTAGTCTCGTTAACACTAGCTATATAACACTGGCCAAACAACATAACCTCTCTGGGCTTTAGTTTCTTCATTTGTGAAATGGGAAAATTAATATTTACCTTGAAGAGTTGTTGAAAAGATGAAAGTAGAGACACATATATTGCAAAAACAAAATGCCTGAGAAGTAGTGAATGTTCAATTAATGTTGGTTCACTTTTTTGCAGTCTCCCCTTTAATCATTCTAAATTCTCAAAATGTCATGTTTACTATGCACAACATAAACATTTCAAACAATCTGAAGTGTTAAAAATGAAAAGTAAAGGGACACCTGCCTGGCTCAGTCGGTGGAGCATAGGACTCTTGATCTCAGGGTTGTAACTTTGAGCCCCACGTTGTGTGCAGAGATTACTTAAAAATAAAATCTTTAAAAAAAATGAAAAGTAAGGGCGTCTGGGTGACTCAGTCAATTGAGTGGTCAACTCTTGATTTTGGCTCAGGTCATGATCTTGGGGTTGTGGGATGGAGCCCTGCTGTGGGATGGAGCATCAGGTTCCATGCTCAGTGGGGAGTCTGCTTGAGATTCTCTCTCACTCTCCCTTTGCCCCTCTCCCCTGTACTCTTTCTCTTGCTCTCTAAAATAAATAAATAAATCTTTTAAAAAATTGAAAAGTAAAAATACCTCTCCCTCTACCCCAAATCTCACTTTGAAATTTCAGATACAGTATATGACTCCATATCCCAGAGTTTTGCATTTGTATCCTTATTAAACAAATAAGATAATATTACACCAATACTTCTGCACCTTAGTTTTATCATTTAGTAATATATTTTGGTGGTATTTCATATCAGTGCATATAGATTTAATTTGTTTTTAAAATCAAATATAGATAAAACTTTTTTAAACAATATTGTCATATCCATTGCATGGATGTACCATAATCATATAAATTCCTCTCATTCACTTATTAGGGACATGTAACTTGCTTCCTTTCTTAGCTTATGTAAACAAAGGTATACTGAAAATAAATACTTAATTTTTTAAAGATTTTATTTATTTATTTGAGAGAGAGAACACATGAGGGAGTGGGGGAGGGGCAGAGGGAGAGAGAGAGGGAGAAGCAGACTCCCCACTGAGCAGGGAGCCTGACAGGGGGCTTGCTCCCAGGACCCTGAGATCATGACCTGAGCTGATGGCAGATGTTCAGCTGACTGAGCCAACCAGGTGCTCCAATACCTAGTTATTTAAAACTTATCCAAGTATATTGGCACAATAGAGTCCTATGGTGGTATTAGCTGAATCAAATGGTGTATGTATTTAAAATGTGAGTAGATATTGCAAAAATTGCTCTCCAAAAAGGTTCACATATTTTAATTTCCTTCTGAATATTGTACATTTTCTAACTTTTTCATATTTGCCAATATGATAGGTAAAATATGGTATTGTTTTGTTTTATTCTTCATTTCTTTATTTATGAAGTTCTGTATTTTCCTTGTTTATTTATATTTTGGTTTCTGCAAACTGCATGATAATTCTTTGCCAATTTTGAAATATTGAGTTATCTTTTACTTGGACATTTGTAGAAGCTCTCCATACTATAGAAATAAGATTTTTTTCTTAAATGAAAAAAATGAATAAACAGGTTTCTACTATTTTTCCAATTAGTTGTTTCAGGTTTTTTACTTTTGGGGCATACAAAATTCACCAGTATTTATCTATAAATGTTTGTTGAACAAATGAATTGATGTACTCTTGATTGAGCTGAACTAACACTAAACTAAAGCCTCATGAGATCTAGGCAATGATTATTTCCCTTCTCTAAACTAAAAGCCTCTAATACTAAACCCTAAGAGAAACCTTTCCAACTTCTTCAGAGGCTCCATTTCACAGACTTAAAGCATACACAAAACAAAATGAAGCTTCCTTGTTAAAATTTTGTATAGAATTATTCATCATTAGCTGACATGAAGTTAAAACCAATTATTTATTGGGAATCCTTTGCTTCTTCGACCTTATTCAGACTTGATGGAGACAATCTTTGAAGTCTGTTATTTTATTATGATGAAACACTAAAAATCCTCTGGTAGTTTTGTGTGATTTATGTATGGCTATAAGCATAAGTCATGTAAGACAATAAAGTCTACACCACTTATAAGAATGACTCACTGGCTGTCATACTGTATGTGAGATTTATCAAGAGCATACCGCTATTTTGTCACCTTGTTCCTAAACGCATAAATGAATTTCAGATAACACTTATCAGAGATGAAAACAAATACGTTAATATTAGTTGAGGCTACCACTTTATAGGTGAGCACAAGGAATGAAAAGACCTCAACACAAAGCATATCTCAACTGTGAGGACATTTTTACCAGAGCAGACAATTAGATCAGCAAAAAGGGGGACAGATTCACTAGTTTATCTGCTATGGTTTGATATCTCTTTTAAAAACACCATAGACAGTAAATCAGGGAGGCTGAACCTAAGAACCTCATTTCGGGGAACAAATGTCTTTAAATAGCAGGGGGCTGTAAAAGAGTCTATGAATAAAAGGTGAATTCAATTTTGCCCCTGAACTACCTCACAAGTATTAGACTATGCTTTCATTTGATTGCTCTCTCAGTGTGGTTTTTCTAAGTACCCTGAGCCTCTATCTTGAGCCAAATTATAACTAGGCTACATTTTTGTTATATCTTTCTTTCCTGTCATCCAACCCATGTGATTCATCTCTTTAAGGTCAGTGCAATGTCAGCTCAATAAGGAACTAATACACTTTGCAGATAATATCAAGGATACAACATTCAGGAAACACTTGAGAGAGATTTCCAATGCCTTGCACTCTCCCTGCCACCTACCTCCAAACTAATTTGATCTTCACTGTATTTATCTAAAAACCTATTGTGGATTATTTTGTCTTTTTGTGTTTTCTTATTATTAGAGTTAAAGTACTAATAATAATGTACTCTAATAATAACACTAATCATGGCCTGCACTTAACAGAAAAAGCTGACCCTGAAGGTCTCAAAAGAATGAGAATCCTCAGTTTGGGTAAGCTCATAGAAATGAAAATGAAGGGATAGAAAGTAATGATTATATTGTGAGTACCTATCATATGTTGATCACTCTATTACAAGTATTTTATATATTTTCCCATTTAATGCACATAAAAGGTTATCATTTGGTTGTTATAACCCTTCCAGTTTTAAGGAAGAGGAAGCATGACCAGAAATGTAAATTATCGCCCCAAATTACACAGCTAGAAAATACATCAGCCCAGATTTGAGCAAGTCTGTCTGAGTCCAAACCCATAGTGCTTTCCACTTTACCACCTAGCTTATCTCACCATTTGCCTCAAATTAGTTTCTCTGATGCCTCTAGAAATCATGAACCACTAACAGATCAAAATCCCACAAAACCAAATTTATATCAGATGTGGAAAATAGCTTAACACTGTGTCTATGGTGACCATCTGTCCTCGATAGAAAAAGTTTGAATTTAAATAGTAGTTCCATTATACATTAACTGTTACAAAAGTGAAATATTTCAACAATCAAATTATACTTCCTAGATCATCTCCTAGTCTGGAAGTATCATTAAAAGCTAAGCCCATATCTAGTGAGTTTTCTTAATTCAGAAAGTAAATACCCCTATACTCCTTGTCCTACCTTAAAAAACAAAACAAAACAGTAAAACGTAGGACTCATTTATAAAAGTGGCATAAAAAAACAGTGTAAGTGGTGGGGAGTGGGAGGGATAGGGTGGCTGGGTGATAGACATTGGGGAGGGTATGTGCTATGGTGAGCGCTGTGAATTGTGTAAGACTGTTGAATAACAGACCTGTACCTCTGAAACAAATAATATATTATATGATAAAAAAAAAAAAAAGAAGATAGCAGGAAGGGAAAAATGAAGGAGGGAAATCAGAGGAGGAGATGAACCATGAGAGACTATGGACTCTGAGAAACAAACTGAGGGTTCTAGAGGGGACGGGGGTGGGAGGACGGGTTAGCCTGGTGATGGATATTAAAGAGGGCATGTACTGCATGGAGCACTGGGTGTTATACGCAAACAATGAATCATGGAACACTACATCAAAAACTAATGATGTAATGTATGGTGATTAACATAACATAATAAAAATAAAATAAAATAAAAAGAATGAAACCGGGACCACTCTCTTACACCATACACACACACACACACACACACACACACACACACACAGTGTATGTCAAGAGGCTTCTTGATAGGATTAAAATTTTATTCTTTGTGATGCTAGTTTGAAAAAAAAAAATTGTAATCAGGTGAGGGCACAGCTCAAGAGAAGAGATCGGTTGTTTTTGAGGTACTTACATATTTTATTCTGTAGAACTATCATGATAGAATTTAATCTGGGGTTATAGTGAGGCAGCAGATAAACCTCTCCATTAGAAAATCTGTTAGTTTGTTAAATAAGGCTACTTATTATAAATTTGCTTTCACATTTGGATTTTAAAATAATAAAGACTTACAGCACAGTAATCCTTTATGAAAAACTATTTCTCTATGCTAGTAAAGATGTTCACTCAACTTGTCTGTTGGGAATTTTTGCTTGTTGAGTAGTGTAATCCTCCACAATTGCCAATGAGGCCCGAGAGTCTGTGATTAGGGAGTAATTCCATTGGGGAATTTTTGTTTGAATGCAATATTCCTGGGATATGTAATGCATTAACCTATTGTTTGTATTAATAAACTTTATACAATTTATAGGATTGATTTCAAATCTACTAATTTCCAAGTCATATGGTCTGTTGTAGGCAGAGGCAGGGGGAAAGTTTACAGGATTAGAAAATTCTGATGGGAGCTTAGAACAGGGGAAGGATGTAGATCTTGGAAAGGTGCTTAATTGAGAAGGCCAGGATTGAGGGTTGGGATGGGTGAGAAAATGGATAGTGAAAAAAAAGATAGGAAGGTCAAAAACAGCCCATTTACATGCCAGTTGTCAAAGTATGACCTTGGAAATAGGCATCACAGAATCCAACTGTGCTTCAGAAGGAAGAACTGCCTTTCCAGCTGGAAATGATTCCATCTACTTTGCTTCTATAACTTCAGGAAATGTAAATACATAATAGTAAGTCTGGATAAAAATGTATGCTTCAAAATGAAGATGAAAAACAGCTGTGATCTCTTCCACAACAATCATTAGACTTCACAGACAGATGGGACAGAGATGGAATGATGGACAATCAAGTGCGCTATTAACTCTGGCACGTTCTAAATATTGGTTGACTTTCGAAGCTTGCATGAAAATCAACCTGATAGAAATACTACACATATTCAATGAAAGTTAAAGTATATTTGGCCAAAAAGTATTTAACATTATTCTCCTCTCAAGTTTTTCCTCATTTCCTTAGATTACTTCCAGTAAGTGTGTTTTCTTCATGCCATGAAGAAATGAATCGTTTAAAAGGGAAAGACATAGAAATATGATTTTACAATAAAAATGTTTTTTTCTCTTTAACGAGTGACCAGTAGGAAAGTTCAGATTCAATGCTTATAGGGAACTGATCTGTTACTTCGTTTTAATGATTAACTAGACTGCATTTTATTTATCTCCTTTGAAACTGATAAATCTGTGGTATTCCAGAAGAATGCAAGTAATCTACTTACATTGTCTAATTAGCTTGAATGACTTGTTTTTGCAAGCTTGTTTGAAGGGTCATTCAGATTGTACCCCAACACCACCATCCCCAATCTACCACTTATTACTGGCACACATGTTTTCCTGTCACATTGTGATATTTTTGAAAATAATATTTTAAAATATCTTCTGCATCTGGCAACTAATAAGTGTGAACAAGATTCAGGAAAGCACTGTGTTACTAAAAATTAAAATCACCAAAATATAAGGCTCTGCCAGTCAAAACTCCAGGTATGTGAGTAAAGCAGTTGCTGCAGAATTATTTTAAGCCAGGGAGAATTATTTGTCTTTAATCATGCTTATGAATAATTTTTATTTTTTTTATGCATTATAGAAAAAGGTGCCTTTCTACCTCATGTCCTGTGGCATGGTGACATATAATACTGTAGTGTATATTTTCTAGAAGCTGTTATATTATGTATGGAGGCATAAGAAGAAGGAAAGAGGATTACTGTGTGCCATAAATTAAATGTGGACTATTGAATGCACAGGATGGTGCCTTTAAAACATGGCGATACCTTCTTATCCCACAAGTCATGTGCCTCCAAAGTCAGAAACATATACAGTAATTTGTGGTTTTTTTAAGATTTTATTTATTTATTTGAGAGAGACAGAGACAAAGATACTGAAAAGAGAGCATGAGCACAGAGGAGAGGGAGAAGCAGGCTCCCGCTGAGTAGGGAGCCCGACATGGGATTCGATCCCACGACCGTGGGATCATGACCTGAGCAGAAAGCAGATGTTTAACCGACTGAGTCACACAGGCTCCCCAGAAACATATACAGTAATTTGTAAGCAATGTGCTTCCTTTGGCCAAACAGGTATCTCCTTATTCATGTAGACTTGGTCAGACCAGGTTCCTGCCGATGAAATATTCCAAATACATCTCTGTCACCTCATTTGTTGTGCTGAATCAGCACTTTCTGGGCATAGAGTTTTCTTGAAAGTTTCTTCAAAATATTCCACACTGGAGGGGATACTTTCGATTCAGCAAGTGGAACAAAAGAGGAAGTGAGAGATTTATAAGGTTATTTCAGTGCTGGAAGGAGCCCTGCTGACGGACAAAGTATGATTATGCAAGTTAAGTTATATGGGCTGAGCTTCCAGAGAATGAACTCAGTCTCTTCATTTTGTTTGAAATTAACACTCTGTGGCCTAGTCATGTACTCTACTACTCATAGCACAGGCTCTCCATAGCTCTTGCATTTGAATGATACTTTTCATTTTTCAAAACATTTCATATTTGTCATTTCATTTGTTCTTCATACAACAGTTAGGTATGCAAACAAGGTATGATTAGCCAAATTTACCAGATGAAGAAAATAAGGCAGAGGGAGATAAATAACTTGTCTAAAATTACATAGTTTATTATTGACAGATTTGAGACTAGAAGACTATAATCCAGGTTGTTTGACCTCAGTTCTATGAACTTTTCAATGAATATACTGTCTACATGTTCGGACATGTAAATTCTATATGGAGATAGAGACAGAGAGAGAGGAGGGAGAAGCAGAGAGAGAGAAAGAGAGAGAGAGATTGCTGTATACCAGGGATCGTGCGAGGCACATTAGTTACCTTTATGAATAAATCAAGCTCTGCCTTCAAGGCAGAGTGAGAAAAGACAGTTTAAACTCAACCATTTCAATCTCATGCATTCTGTTGATTAGCATATGAAGAAAACAGAATCTCTGATTGTATATTTGAATATAAGCATTAATTTCAGCTGTGATGCCAACTTATTTGTAGAGCTACTGAACATGTTTCATTATCTCACTAATTCCCAGTAGTTTTTTTTAAATGTTAAGATCCCAAACTGATGGAAAGTTTCTTAAAAGTAGAGAGCTGTAAAAGCAAACAAACAACAAAAAAGTAGAGAGCTATATTTCTAGAGTTACTATACTCTTGGGTTTACAATATCAGATATTCATTTGATACTTCTTATATGTAGCACAGTCCAGAATGGTAAGTCACATGGGAATCTGATTGATTCTGCCTTGCCACAAGCAAGTAAACAATCCTCCATTCCTAACTTGTCTTTAATTTCACAAGTGAAATTTTTCAATCTGTGTATACTGAGTTTTCTTAAAGAACAGATTATGCTGCATCTTACTAAGAAAGCTAGTATGCTATTAACACAAACTAATTAGGGGATATTAAAATCCATTCATTCATTCACCAAATGATTATTGAGTACCACTATGAGCCAGGAACTCACTATGTGCTCAGGTGCCTGCCCTCAGCACTTATAGTATACAAGGGAAAAGGCAGATATTAATAAAATAATTGCACAAAGTTGCAACTGTTCCAAGTGCTGTGAAGGGAAGTCATATGTGTTATCTGAGTTTATAATAGATGTATTTGACATAGTTGTGGTAGTCAGGAAAACTTGCCCTGAAGAGATTATCTATTGAACCAAGAGCTGAGGAATAAGGAGTTAAATAAGGAAAGAGTTTAGGGTAGACATTCCAGGCAAGAGCAGCATGTATGACAATAATACAGGAGGACACTTTTGTAGAGTGCATTAATGGTGCTTAGCCATTGGTTGAGAAACCAAGGAAATAACAAATTCAGCAAGAAAAAAAATTAGACTTTATCTTGAGTAAAGAGCAGAAGATTCTATATAGATGCTCCCAAACTACTTTTGGACAGTGTTCGTCCCCTAACAGCCTCCTTTCCTGAAGGGCTATACTTCGAAATACCAATTTTTTAATCACTTATCCAATTGTCCCAAGAAGTTTCCTTAATTCAATTTCTTGAATAGGAATAGAAAATTGGGGTTTACCCATGTTACCCCAGTCTATTCAGCCACTCAGCATTGTCTCTGTCTACTGATGGATGAAAGGTGTTTTTTTCTCTAATCAGGACAGAAGTCAAAAGGGATGTCAGAGTCTTTGAAACTGGAGAAATGTTTTACTTTATTCTAGAAAACCTGAACATTCCATTCTAGGCAACAAGAGCTAGTCATCATACAACAAAAGTAGCCCTACGCTACATCAAAGCAATTTGAAAGATCAGTTTGATGTTTGACAGAGTCAATATATATCACTATGCTTTGTGATGACATGCATAAGTAGCAGTTTACTCAGCTTTGAGCTTATGCAGTAGACTCAGAAGAGGAGTAAAATCAAATGAAAACATGATAAGAGACTAACACTGAGAATCTGAAAATAAGTAGGTAACAGTCTCTACTGAATGCATTAAGATGTAGCAAAAAGACCAATGCAAAAAAGCCTTGCCTGTTCCTATATCAGCCCAGCTACCCTTTCCAGATGGCCTTGCCTGTTTCCTTTGATTCACATGCTACAGCCTTCACAGATCATTTACACTTCACTTATTAAGCATTACTTACTATTTATCACTCTAGTATCTTTTTTCCCCAAGGAGACTGTGAAGTCCTTGAGGACAGAAACTCTGCCTTCTTTCTACTTTCTTTGTTGTCTCGGGTACTTTTCCTAATTCTATATGTACACAACAAACATACTAAAAACTGTAAATGCTAGTTGAGAAAATGTACTATATTGTACTGGAGACCATCCAACTGATTTTGGCCAAAGTTAAATGGCTAGTAAATGGTGAAGTCTGAATTTATACCCTGGTCTGCCTGGCTCCAGTGAGGTCTAAAGTTAGACAAACCTGGATTGGAATCCTGGCCCCATTATAATTTTAGTTGTGCGAAAACCATGAACTCATTAAGAGCATACTATGAGCCAAGCACTGTGCTAAATTCCTATTATTATTCAGTCTTCTCAACAATCCTAAAGGAAAGTGCTATTATTATTCCCATATCACAGAAGAGTATATCAAGGCTGAGTAATCTGTCAAAGGTCACAGAGTTAATAAGTAGCAGAACTGAGACAAACTCAAGGCATTTAACTCTGAGCTCATCAACGTAGCTGGTGTTGCCTCCTTAATTGTAATCAACATTAATTGAATATGCACTAGGTCAGATACTCCTAAACCCTTGGAATTGTATGGAAAATTTTACTCTCTGCATATGCATATATTCCCGTGAAAATTGCTTTCATCAAGTTCTCAAAGTTGTCCATGAATCCAAAAAAAGTAAAAGAACATTTATTAGAATCGGGGGAAGATTATGGAGATATAAAGTAGTGAAACACATGTTCCCTGCACTCCAAGAGCTTATGATTCACTTGAGGAGCTAAGATGGTAAAAGAGGTAAATATGGTATAAGATATAAGACAAGTTCACTTCTAAATAAGCAGGTTGGAGAAGGGAAAGATCATTTTAGTTGAGGCAATAAAGAAAGACATCACAAGAAGAGAGTAGATTTGAGTTGTGTCTTGAAATATGGGCAAGATTTTGAGAAGTTAAAAAAAGTAAAACAAGCCTTGCAGGCTGCAGGGGTGGAGGACGTGGTTTGAGCAAAGACAATGTCACTTTATGTTAATACAGTCTATGAAACATCTATAATTTCTCCTTATTATTCTAGCACAGCTATGAACTCACTTGCTTACACTGATTTTTGTACATGTCCTGGTGACTTAGAAGGCTTGGCAGAAAGTTTTGCAGAGCACCTGTTTTAAGCTAGTGGTTTTCACAACCTTGCATTCAAGCATCCCAAAGCCAAAGTGAAATTAAATTAATTTGACCCTTAAAAATTACATTTGTAATAAGGAGAACTAAAGACCATAAAATGAAGATAGCACAACAAAACAGAAATCAAATTAAGAGGCTGTGCTGAAGACCTTTAAGGTGAGGAGGACCTTTTATGCATTGGGTGTTGTTAAATCATTCAGTTCATTTCACAGTGACTTGCTTTTGATGCAGTCTAGGATGAAATGTATTTCATTGCTCCTGTGCATAATTAATATAATTCTGTAGTCTTCATCAGATAGGTCACCTCTGAATATAAAGTAATTGTATTTTTCTAGAATTTCCTCTTGTAATGGATCCTCAAAACATACACGAAGGACCATAGAGGAGTGTCTGAAGAACTGCTATAAGTACTGTCCTTTAATGAACTTGGTTTTTTTATTTACCATCCACTCATTCATTTATTCAAGCATTCATTCCTTCATCCATCCATTAAATCAATAAATATCTATTCATCTTTTTATTTAGTTGCCTTAATGTCTATTATAATAAGACACTGTGTTAGGCACTGGGTATAATAAGACAGGTTCTACCTGTAAGTTGCTCACAGTCAAGTGGAGAAAACTGGTGTATAAGCAGATGAACTACAATATAATAGGCTAAATTTTCATTTTTAAAGGGTGCAAGAGTTCTAATTTTAAGAATCTTGGTATTAAAAAATAAAAAAAATACATGTAATAAAATAAATTCAAGCCATACAGAAGGAATTATAATAAAAAGTGACACTATCACCCCACTCAGTGCCCTATCCAAAGGCAAACACTATTCCATTTCTTATGTTTTTTTCCAGAAACCCTCATTATACATATGCACATGCACACACATTATGCCTATTCATCTGCATCTTATTTTTTTCACTTAGAATATCTTGGGGATTTTTCCATATTAGTACCCACTCCTCACTCTCTTTAATAACTAAGTGGCTGGGGCGCCTGGGTGGCTCAGTCATTAAGCATCTGCCGTCGGCTCAGGTCATGATCCCAGGGTCCTGGGATCGAATACTGAATCAAACTCCCTGCTCAGGGAGAAGCCTGCTTCTCCCTCTCCCATTCCTCCTGCTTGTGTTCCCTCTCTCACTATATCTCTCTCTGTCATATAAATAAATAAAATCTTTAAAAAATATAACTAAGTGGCATTTTATTGTGTGGATATAAGCCACACTTAATCACTCTCTTCTTAAATACATATTGTTAGTTTTCAGGTGGTTGTTATTTCAAAACAAAGAATATTCCAATAAAAAGATTTGTGTTTATCATTTATTGTGCAGCACATTCTTAGTGGTGGAAGTTTTGTATTACAGGTTATGGGAATATTGTCTTTGGACAAATATTTCCCAATCACCTTTCAAAAAAATGGTTTGTTTTCCTCTCTCTCTCTCAAATAAATAAATACATATTTTTTTAAAAAGGGGTACTTGGATGCCTCAGTCATTTGAGCGTCCAACTCTTGGTTTCAACTTAGGTCATGATCTCAGGGTCCTGGGATGGAGCCCTGCTTCCAGTTTCCCCGCTCAGCAGGGAGTCTTCTTCCCCTCACCCTCACCCTCTGCCCCTCCCTCCCTGCTTGAACTCTCGCTCTCTCACAAATAAATAAATAAATCTTTTTAAAAAATGCTTTGTTTTAAGACAGATGGGGAAAGGAAGGAAAAATAAAATAAGGTAAAAACAGAGAGAGAGGCAAACCATTAAGAGACTCTTAACTATATGAAACAAACTGAGGGTTGCTGGAGGGCAGGGTGGCTGGAGGATGGGGTAACTGGGTGATGGGCATTAAGGAGGGCACTTGATGTAATGAGTACTGGGTGTTATATGCAACTGATGAATCACTAAATTCTACCTCTGAAACTAATAATACACTATGTGTTAACTAAATTGAATTTAAATAATTTTTTTTTAAAAAAAAAGAAAAAAATGGTTTGTTTTCATTTTGTTGTAGTACTAGGATAGTCTAGAACTGTGAGCAACTAATTCTGCCTGGCAGACTAAGGTAGTTTTTTCAAATAAGGGGAGTTTGAGTCCAGTATTAAGGAATGAGTTTACCAGGTGGAGTATATGCTCATGGACATTCTAGGTATAGAGAATGAAGTTGAAGACACTTGAAAGAATATAGTGTATTCGGAGAAATTTGACAAGTTTCCTGTAACTGTAGGGCATAGTAAGTACAAGAGGTGAGATTGGAAAGGCAGGTTAGAATCAGATAATAAGTGACTTTGCTAGGAAGTTTAGAATTGTTCCTGTAGGAGAAGGGAAGCTTTGGACACTTTTAAGCAGAAGAGAGACATGATCAATTGTTTTTAAAAAGATTATTCAAGCAGCGATGTTTGAAATGGCTGGGAAAGAGGACAAGGGTATTAGTTAGAGAGGCATTACAATAATTAAGGAAAGAAATATACCTTTAATTTTTTCTGTTGTTGTTATACTTTTTAAAAAAATTACCTTTGGGGCACCTGGGTGGCTCAGTTGGTTAAGCGACTGCCTTAGGCTCAGGTCATGATCCTGGAGTCCCAGGATCGAGTCCCGCATCAGGCTCCCTGCTCGGCAGGGAGTCTGCTTCTCCCTCTGACCCTCCCCACTCTCATACTCTTTCTCTCTGTCTCATTCTCTATCTCAAATAAATAAATAAAATCTTTAAAAAATAAAAAATAAAATAAAAAAATACCTTTGTTAATACAGACTTATTCACAAATGTTACCCTAATGTAAAACTCTCTGCTCTATCCTAGAACCCTGAAGGGCTGCAGTCTAGAATAGTGGGCTGATAGTACTCTAACACCTTAATGCATTGGTCTTGGACTGCTAGTGACCACAGGTATCAGGCAGTAGGAAAGTAACTCCTTTCTAGAGAAAGTTAACATCACCCTAAATGTAAAATGATTTCTAAAAATATTATTTCAAATAATGCATGTCAAATAATCAATGATGAGGCACGTGACAATCCTTGTAATTATCAAATTTAGACTGTAAAACAACTACGCTTACTATACTTACAGAAATAAAATCCTTACTTTCAAAAATGTAGTAAGAAACTGGAAACTATAAAAACCAACAATACAGATTTGAAAACTAACCAACCAGAAATTATAGAACTGAAAAATGTAATAATCATAATTAAGAATTTATTGGATGAGGTTAATAGAAAAATAGACACAGTTAAAGGGAGACTTAGTTATCTAGATTCTAGAATATAGGTTAGTAAAGCAGTACAAAAATGAAGTACAAACAGATGAAACAAGAAAAGTTCTCAATAAATATCAAAGGATTAAATATATGTTAAAAATAATAGAATTAATAGCTTATATCTGTCACCCAATTTAAGAAATATAATATTACTAGTGTCATTGCAACATTTTGTATGTGCCCTTCTTGCTTTAAATCTCTTTTTCTCCATCAGAAATAAACCCCACCCTAAATTTTGTACCAGTTATTTCATTATCTGTCTTTATTGTTTTATCACATTTATATACAGCTCTAAAAATATACCATTTAGCTGTACTCATGTTTTGAATTTTCTATATATGGAATCATATTGTTTGTATTATTTTGTCTTATTTTTATCTTTCAACATTGTTATGTTTTTGAAATTCATGCATGTTGATGCCTGCATTTATAGACACTATTGTATAACATTTTGTTGAATATGAAGATATCATAGATTATAAATTTTTTTACCATTAGTGGAATTTTGTGTTGTATTTTTTCCCTATGACAGTGGCATTCTGCTATATGACTCCTAATAAAAATGTATGAAAGGGGAGAGAGGAAAAGATGGGGGAGGAGTAGGAGACCCTATTCCAACTGGTCCCCAGAATGAGCTGGATACCTACCAGACTACTCTGAGCACCCACGAAATCAGCCTGAGATGTAAGAAGATCTGGATCTCTACAAAAGAATATCACAGGCAGTTGGTTTCAAGGTAGGAAGCAGGGAGCAGGGATTCCGCAGGCAGATACCAGAGGAAAAACGGCAGCAGGAGGGAGCCGGGCCATGGGGATCCTGCACTGCCAGTGAGCGATAGCATCCCCCCGCTGAGGACAGGGCACAGACCGGTAGCAGCTGGGAAAGGACTTTAGGGCAGCTTGCCAGATGGAAACCAGAGCGGTGGGGTCACTCGTGCTAATTGGGAGTGGCTGATAGTTTTAGAAACACAAAGGGCAGAGACGTGCCCAACCTGGAGGCAGGACTGGGGGTGCTGAGGAGGGGCACAAAACCCAGGACGCTGCAGTTATAGCAGCATGGAAAGAAATGGAGACAGTGTGGCCTGGAGAGCTCACTGAAGAACAGACTGTGACCTCTCTGCTCTGAGGCAGAGGATTGGAAATGGTCTCTTCTGCTCTGACTCTCCGAAGAGATGTGGAAAGCCACCAGGGAAAGCCGCCAGAGAACAAAAGCCCCAAAAAACTGGTTCCCACTGAGCCAATCCCCCACCACAGCGGGGCAGGGCAACTCTGCCCAAACAAGGTTAACTGAGTAACAGCCCGGCAGGCCCATCCCCCAGAAGACAGGCTGGGAGAACAAGAAGCCAACCACCCTAAGGTTCCTAGAAAACAGGTGCATCTTGCTTGGGTTCTGGTCAATAATTTGGACTCAATACATTCCCTCAATCACCCATCAACAGAATGACTAAGAGGAGGAACCCCCAAAATAGGAAAGACTCAGAGATCATGACTTATGCAGCAGATTTAGAAATGTATGAAGATATAACCAAGATGTCGGAGATGGAATTCAGGCTAGCAATTGTGAAGACAATACTAGAATGGAGAAATCACTTAATGGCAACATAGAGTCTCTAAGGGCAGAAATGAAAGCTGAATTGGCAGAAATTAAAAATGCTATCAATGAGATCCAATCTAATCTAGATAATCTAACAGCTAGGGAAAGTGAGGCAGAAGAACAAATCAGTGACCTGGAAGACAATTTAATAGATAAAAAGGGAAAAGAGGAGGCCAGGGAAAAACAACTCAGAATCCATGAAAATAGAATTAGAGAAATAAGTGACACCATGAAGCGTTCCAATGTCAGAATAATTGGAATCCCAGAGGGAGTGGAGAGAGAGAGAGGACTAGAAGATGTATTTGAGCAAATCATAGCTGAGAACTTCCCTAATCTGGGGAATGAACAAACATTCGTGTCCTAGAGACAGAGAGGACCCCTCCCAAGATCAACGAAAACAGGCCAACAACCCGGCATATAATAGTAAAACTTGCAAATCTTAGAACCAAGGAAAGTGGGGCCCCTGGGTGGCTCAGTTGTTAAGTGTCTGCCTTCGGCTCAGGTCATGATTCTAGGGTCCTGGGATCGAGCCTCGCATCGGGCTCCCTGCTTGGCAGGAAGCCTGCTTCTCCCTCTCCCACTCCCCTGGTTCTGTTCCCTCTCTTGCTGTGTCTCTCTCTATCAAATAAATAAATAAAAGATCTTAAAAAAAAAAAAGAGCCAAGGAAACCATCTTAAGGGCAGTTGGGGGAAAAGATTCCTTATGTACAGAGGGAGAAACATCAGAATAATCTCAGACCTATCCACAGAGACCTGGCAAGCCAGAGAGGCCTGGCAAGACATATTCAGGGCACTAAACGAGAAGAACATGCAGCCAAGAATACCCTATCTGGCAAGGCTGTCATTTAGAATGGATGGAGAGATGCAGAGCTTCCACGACTGGCAGAAACTGAAAGAATATGTGACCACTAAGCCAGCCCTGCAAGAAATATTAAGGGGAGTTCTATAAAAGGAGAAAGACCCCAAGAGTGATATACAACAGAAATTTACAGGGACAATCTATAAAAACAATGTCTTCAGAGGCAACATGATGACAATTAATTCATATCTTTCAATAATCACTCTCAACGTGAATGGACTAAATGCTCCCATAAAATGGCACAGGGTTACAGATTGGATAAAACAACAGGACCTATCCATATTCTGTCTACAAGAGACTCATTTTGAACTTAAAGATACATCCAGACTGAAAGTGAAGGGATGGAGATCCATCTTCCATGCCAGCGTACCTCAATAGAAAGTGGGGTAGCAATTCTTATATCAGACAAATTAGATTTTAAACTAAAGTCTATAGTTAGAGACACAGAAGGACACTATATCATTCTTAAGGGGTCTATCCAACAAAAAGATCTAACAATTGTAAATATCTATGCCCCCAACATGGGAGCAGCCAACTACATAAGCCAACTGTTAATCAAAATAAAGAGTCCTATTCATAACAATACATTAATTGTAGGAGACCTCAATACTCCACTCTCAGCAATAGACAGATCATCTAAGCAGAAAATCAACAAGGAGGGCACCTGGGTGGCTCAGTTGGTTAAGCGACTGCCTTCAGCTCAGGTCATGATCCTGGAGTCCTTGGATCAAGTCCCCCATTGGGCTCCCTGCTCGGCAGGGAGTCTGCTCCGTCCTCTGACCCTATCCCCTCTCATGTGTTCTCTCTCTCTCATTCTCTCTCTCTCAAATAAATAAATAAAATCTTTAAAAAAAAGAAAATCAACAAGGAAACAAGAACTTTGAATGACACACTGGGCCAGATGGATCTCATAGATATATAGAGAACATTCCACCCTAAAATAACAGAATACTCATTCTTCTCGAATGCACATGGAACTTTCTCCAGAATAGACCACATACTGGGTCACAAATCAGGTCTCAACTGATACCAAAAGATTGAGATTATTCCCTGCATATTCTCAGACCACAATGCTGTAAAACTGGAACTCAATCACAAGAAAAAATTTGGCAGAAATTCAAACACTTGGAAGCTAAAGAGCACTCTGCTCAAGAATGTTTGGGTCAACAAGGAAATCAAAGAAGAACTTAAACAATTCATGAAAATCAATGAGAATGAAAACCCATCCATCCAAAACCTATGGGATACTACAAAGGCGGTCCTAAGGGGGAAAAACATAGCCATCCAAGCCTCACTAAAAAAAGTAGAAAAATCCTGAATTCACCAACTAACTCTACACCTTAAAGAACTGCAGAAAAAGCAACAAATGATGCCTAAGCCACGCATTAGAAGAGAAATAATTAAGATTGAGCAGAAATCAATGAATTAGAAACCAGAAACACAGCAGATCAGATCAATGAAACTAGAAGTTGGTTCTTTGAAAGAATTAATAAGATTGAAAAACCACTGCCTAGACTTAACCAAAAGAAAAGGGAAAGGACACAAATTAATAAAATTATGAGTGAAAGGGGAGAGATCACGACTAACACCAAGGAAATAGAAACAGTTATTAGAAATTATTAAAACAACTATATGTCAATAAACTGAGCAATCTGGATGAAATGGATGCCTTCCTAGAATCCTATAAGCTGCCAAGACTGAAACAGGAAGAAATTGACAACCTGAATAGGCCAAAAACCAGTAATGAGATTGAAGCAGTGATCCAAAACCTCCCAAAAAACAAGAGTCCAGGGCCTGATGGATTCCCTGGGGGATTCTACCAAGCAGTCAAAGAAGAAATAATACCTATTCTCCTGAAGCTGTTACAAAAAATAGAAAGAGAAGGAAAGCTTCCAGACTCATTCTATGAGGCCAGCATTACCTGAATCCCCAAACCAGGCAAAGACCCTATCAAAAAGGAGAATTTGAGACCAATATCCCTGATGAATATGGATTCCAAAATCCTCAACAAAATTCTAGCTAATAGGATCCAACAATACATTAAAAGGATCATCCACCACGACCAAGTGGGATTTATCTCCGGATGCCAGGGTGGTTGAACATTCACAAATCAATCAATGTGATAGAACACATTAATAAGAGGAGGGAGAAGAACCATATGGTCCTCTCATTGATGCAGAAAAAGCATTTGACAAAATACAGCATCCTTTCCTGATTAAAACTCTTCAGAGTATAGGGATAGTAGGAACATTCCTCAAGTTCATAAAATCCATCTATGAAAAACCCACAGTGAATATCATTCTCAATGGGGAAAAGCTGAGAGGCTTTCCCTAAAGATCAGGAACATGTCAAGGATGCCCACTCTCACCATTTGTTCAACATAGTACTAGTAGTCCTAGCAACAGCAATCAGACAACAAGAAGAAATAAAAGGTATTCAAATTGGCAAAGAAGTCAAACTCTCTCTTTTCACAGATGACATGATACTTTATATGGAAAACCCAAAAGACTCCACCCCCAAATTACTAGAACTCATCCAGCAATTCAGTAATGTGGCAGGATACAAAATCAATGCACAGAAATCAGTTGCTTTCTTAAACACTAACAACGCAACTGTAGGAAGAGAAATTAGAGAAACGATTCCAGTTACAATAGCACCAAAAACTATAAGATACCTCAGAATAAACCTAACCAAAGAGGTAAAGGATCTATACTCCAGGAACTACAAAACACTCATGAAAGAAATTGAAGAAGACACAAAAAGATGGAAAAATATTCCATGCTCATGGACTGGAAGAATAAACATTGTTAAAATGTCTATGCTACCCAGAGCAATCTATACCTTCAATGCCATCCCAATCAAAATTTCAATGACATTTTTCAGAGCGCTGGAACAAACAATCCTAAAATTTGTATGGACTCAGAAAAGACCCCGAATCACCAAGGAAATGTTTAAAAAGAAAAACAAAGCTGGGGATGTCACGTTGCCCGATTTCAAGCTATATTACAAAGCTGTGATCACAAAGACAGCATGGTACTGGCACAGAAACAGACATGTAGACCAATAGAACAGAATAGAGAACCCAAATATGGACCCTCAACTCTATGGTCAAATAATCTTTGACAAAGCAGGAAAAAAGACAGTCTCTTCAATAAATTGTGCTGGGAAAATTGGACAGCCACATGCAGAAGAATGAAACTCGACCATTCTCTAACACCATACACAAAGCTAAACTCAAAATGGATGAAAGACCTCCATGTGAGACAGGAATCCATCAAAATCCTAGAGGAGAACATAGGCAGTACCCTCTTTGACATCGGCCACAGCAACTTCTTTCAAGATACATCTCCAAAAGCTAGTGAAACAAAAGCAAAAATGAACTTTTGGGACTTCATCAAGATCAAAACCTTCTGCACAGCCAAGGAAACAGTCAACAAAACAAAGAGGCAACCCACAGAATGGGAGAAGATATTTGCAAATGACACAACAGATAAAGGGCTGGTATCCAAGATCTATAAACAACTTCTCAAGCTCAACACCCAAAAAACAAATAATCAAGTCAAAAAATGGACAGAAGACATGAAAAGACACTTCTCTGAAGAAGACATACAAATGGCTAACACACATGAAAAAATGTTCATCATCATTAGCCATCAGGGAAATCCAAATCAAAGCCATATTGAGATACCACCTTACACCAGTTAGAATGGCAAAAATGGACAGGGAAAGAAACAACAAATGTTGGAGAGTTTGTGGAGAAAGGGCAACCCTCTTACACTGTTGGTGGGAATGCAAGTTGTTACAGCCACTTTGGAAAACAGTGTGGAGGTTCCTCAAAAATTTAAAAATAGAGCTACCCTATGACCCAGCAATTGTACTCCTGAGTATTTACCCCAAAGACACAGATGTAGTGATAAGAAGGGCCATATGCACCCCAGTGTTCATAGCAGCAATGTCCCCAATAGCCAAACTGTGGAAAGAGCCGAGATGCCCTTCAACAGAGGAATGGATAAAGAAACTGTGGTCCATATATACAATGGAATATTACTCAGCCATCAGAAAGGATGAATACCCAACTTTTACATCCACATGGATGGGACAGAGTAGATTATGCTCCGTGAAATAAGTCAAGCAGAGAAAGTCAATTATCATATGGTTTCACTTATTTGTGGAACATAAGGAATAGCATGGAGGACATCAGGAGAAGGAAGGGAACAATGAAGGCGGGGGAAATCGGAGGGAGAGATGAACCATGAGAGACTATGTACTCTGAGAAACAAACAGGGTTTTAGAGGGGAGGTGGGAAGGGGGATTGGTTAGCCTGGTGATGGGTATTAAGGAGGGCACGTACTGCATGGAGCACTGGGTGTTATACGAAAACAATGGATCATGGATCACCACATCAAAAACTAATGATGTATTGTATGGCGACTAACATAACAATAAAATTTAGAAAATTAAAAAAAAATATATGTGTCTTTAGGAAGAAAATATTTTATTTAGTGTAATCATAGGTTGCCTATGTAGGTAATGCCAAATTACTTTCCAGAGTGAGTGTAACAATTTACATTCTCACATTTGATGAGAATTTCAATTTCTCAACATCACTGAACACTACCTATTGTAAGATATTAAAATTTAGCTTAATCTGGTTGATATAAAAAAATACTGCATTGTAGTTTTACTCTGAATTTCTCTGATTAAAAATTAGATTAAATGTATTTTCACATGTATGGACATTGTATTTCCTCTTCCGTGAAATGCTTGTTTTGTCGTTCATTTTTTAAAAATTGGGGTAATTTCTTTTCTTCTGGAATCAAAGGAGTTCTTTACATATTTTGAATTCTAATCAACTGTCCATTAGAAATGCTGCATTCCAATAAAATTTTATTTGTAGGAGAATCTGATTTACTTCATCTTGAGAAGTTAGAAAGTAGTCAAGCATAGGGATTTTAAACACTTCCAAGGGAATTTTAATATGTATGCAGAGTAGAGAAGCTGCTAGATCTATTCAAAGAGAACTGATGTTTCAGAATCTAAATCCTCTATCTTTAATGTCTTTTAATGAAGTATTTATTGATTTCCACACAAAGGCTCTGTATATCTTTTATCGTATTTGTTCCTGTGTTTTAGTATTATTGAAAATGAAGATGGTATTTTTTAAATGTCATTTTCTATTTCTTGCCAATGTATAGAAATGCAATTGAATTTTTGTGTAGTAATCTTAGATTTGGTTTCTTGCTAGAACTTTTTATACTTTTTTTTGCCACAGCATTTTAAATTAATATACTTTATTTTTAGAAAAGTTTTTGATATACAGCAAAACTGAGTAGAAAATACAGAGTTCCCACTTTGCCCTACCTCCACCTACCTATATTAATATATTGCATTAGTGTGGTACATTTGTTACAATTGATGAGTTAATATTGATGCATTGTTATTAACAAAATGCCATTGTTTACATTAGGATTCACTCTTTGTGTTGCACATTCTGTGAGTTTTGACCAATGTATAATGACATGTATCCATCATTACAGAATTATGAAGAATCTCATTGCCCTAAAAGCCCCTTAACTCTACTGATAACCACTGATCTTTTTACTCCCTCCACAGTTTTGCCTTTTCCTTAATGTCATATATTTGGAATCATACAGTATATAGTCTTTTCAAATTGGCTTTTTTTTCTTAGCAATATATATATTTAAGTTTCTTCCATGCCTTTTGGTGGCTTAATAGTTTATTTCTTATTAGTGCTGAATAATAATAATATTTCATTGTCTGGATATACAGCTTATTTATCCATTCACTTACTGAAGGACATCTCAGTTACTTGTAAGTTTTGGCAATTATGAATAAAGCTGCTATAACCATCCATGCACAAGGTTTTGTGCTGACAGAAATCTTCAACTTTTGGGGAGTAAATACCAAGGAATATAATTGTGAGACTGTATGATAAGTGTATGTTCAGTTTTGCATGAAATTGCCAAACTGCTTTCCAAAGTGCCTGTAACATTTTATATTCCCAACAATAATGAATGTGAATCCGTGTTACTCTGTACCCTTACTAGCAATTGGTATTTTCAGAATTTTGGATTCCAGCCATTCTAATAGGTGTGTAGTGGTAGCTCATTGTTGTTTTAATTTGCATTTCCCTGATGACTTTTGGCATGGAGTATCTTTTCATATACTTTTTGTATATCTTCTTTGATGAGGTGTCTATTAAAGTCTTTGGTTCATTTTTACATTGGGTTTTTAGTTTTTTATTGTTGAGTGTTAACACTTTGTATATTGTGGATAACAGTTCTTTATTATATGTGTTTTTTTTTGCAGTTCTCCTTATCTGTGCCTTGTCTTTTATTTCTCTTGACATTATATTTAGCAGAGCAGAAGTTTTTAATTTTAACAAATCCAAGTTATCAATCACTTTTCCTTCATGGATCATACTTTTCATATAAAAAATCATTGACGGGCGCCTGGGTGGCTCAGATGGTTAAACATCTGCCTTCAGCTCAGGTCATGATCCCAGGGTCTTGGGGTCGAGTCCTACATCAGGGTCCCTGCTTGGCAGGAGGCCTGCTTCTCCCTCTCCCTCTACTGCTCCCCCTGCTTGTGCTCTTTTGCTCTCTCTCTTAAATAAATAAATAAAATCTTAAAAACAATCACTGACAAACCCATGGGCACCTATATTTTCTCTTATATTATCTTCCAAAATATTATAGTTTTTTTATTTTACAATTAGATCTATGATTCATTCTGAGTTAATTTTTATAAAAGGTATGAAGTTTGTCCTTAAAATTCTTTCTTTCTTTCTCTCTTTCGTTCTCTTTCTTTCTCTTTCTTTCTTTCTTTCTTTCTTTCTTTCTTTCTTTCTTTTTCTTCTTTCTCTTGCTCATAGATGTCCAGTTTTTCCAGCATCATTTGTTGAAAAATTTCCTTTATATTTTAATATTCTTTTCTGTTTATTCTTTTGACTCTTTACATTTTCTATACAGAAAACCATAATGTCAGGCAATAATGGGAGTTTGTTTCTTCTCTTTTAACTTCATAAGTTTTTGTTATTATCTTTATCAAATGTATTGGTTCGGGCCTCCAATGCTATGTTAAATTGATGTAGTGATAGAACACGTGCTATCTTAATTCCTGATTTTAAAGTGAATGATTTTATCATTTCTTCATAGAATATGATGCTTGTCACAGGTTTTAAAAAATATTTTATTCATTGGGGGACCTGGCTCGCTCAGTGGGTAAAGCATGCAACTCTTGATCTCGGGGTTGTGAATTCAAGCCCTACTTTGGGGGTAGAGTTTACTTAGTAAAAATAAATAAGTAAATATTTTATTTGTATGTAATTCATATATCATAAAATTTACCCTTTAAAGTATATAATTCAGTGTTTTTTACTATATTCAGAAAGTTGTGTAACCATCACCACTATCTAACACAAGAATATTTTCATCACCCTAAATATAAATTCCTTGCTCATTAATAGTCAGCACCCATTCCCTCCAATCCCCAATCCCTGGAAACCACTAATCTATCTTTTGTCTGTATAGATTTGCCTGTTCAGGACACTTTTGTATAAATACAGTTGTACAATATGGGGCCTTTTGTGTCTGTTTCTTTAACTTAGCATAATGATTTAAAAGTTCACCCATACTGCAGCAAATATCAGTATTTCCTTAGTCTTGATTGGTGAATACTACTTCATTGTATGGATATACCATTATTTTAAAATAAATTCATCAGTTGAGGAACATTTGGATTGTTTCTACTTTTTGCCTTTGTAACATAATGCTATTTAAATAATATTGTATAGGGGTGCCTGGGTGGCTCAGTTGGTTGACCTCCAACTCTTGGTTTCAGCTTGTGACATAATCTCAGGGTCATAGGATCAAGCCCCATATTGGGCTCCATGCTCAGTGTGGAGTCTGCTTGAAATTCTCTCTCCCTTTCCTTCTCCTTTTCACTCAGCCCCTCACCCCCCCCACTCATGCCTGCGCCTTCTCTCTCTCTAAAATAAATAGGGGTACCTGGGTGGCTCAGTCAGTTAAGCATCTGTCTTTGGCTTGAGTCATGGTCCCGGAGTCTTGGGATTGAGCCCCTCATGGGGCTCCCTGCCCAGCAGGGAGTCTGCTTCTCCCTCTGCCCCTCACCCCACTTGTGCTCTCTCTCTGTCAAACAAATAAATAAAATCTTTAAAAAAATAAAAAATAAAATAAATAAAATTTTTTTAAAATTTTACTGTACAAGTTTTTATTTATACATGTTTTCAATTATCTCAGGTATATACCTAGGCCATATGGAAACTCTATATTTAATTTCATGAGGCACTGCTAAGCTCTTTTTCAAAGTAACTGTACTATAGATTTTTAAAATAACTTTTTAAAGTAAGTGAAGCTTCTTTCCATTTATATTATATTTGTTTGCATCCCTACATGCACCCCAATGTTTATAGCAACAATGTCCACAGTAGCCAAACTATGGAAAGAGCCAAGATGTCCATCAACAGATGAATGGATAAAGAAGATGTGGTATATATATATACCATGGAATATTGTTTGAATCAAATTTGAATTTATATTAAAATTATGAATGGATGTTGTATTTTACCAAATTATTTTTTCTGTATTTATTGAGATATATGTTTTTTCCTCCTTAATTTTAAAATTACATTAGTAGATCTTCTGTCATTGAATCAAACTATCATTCTTAGAATAAATCCACCCAGGCTATAATGGTTTGACTGGAATGTCTGGAATTCATGCATTCATAACTTAGTTGGAATTTTTACTTTAATGTTGATGGATAAGGGTCCTATATTTTTTTTCTTTTCTCATTTGATTCTTTCCTTGTGTTGGTATAAAAGTTATAATGCTTTCCTAAAATTGGTTTGGAGTATTTCTTCTTTTTCTATGCCTTTAAAGTTTAAAATATTCCTTTTCTTGAAAGTTTGATAGAACACACTCATAAAACTGCCTAGGTTTAGTGATTTTTTTTTGTGATAAGACTTTAAAATACTGATCTCATTTTGTTAATAATTGCAAAAGACAAATAAGAAGCCCTATTTCTTTTATTTCACTGTTTTCAAAATTATTAAGATAATGTTGTTCATGATATTTCCCATTTATCTTTTAATATCTGCTACATTTTTACAACTTTTCCTATGTTTTAGTGATATAAACCTAGTCCAGGAATTTTGGTTTCCAGCATATATCCAGGCAAAACTGTATCCTGGACTGTAGTCATATTTGAAATTGAGGAAGAAGTGAGTTACATGGAAGTCTGATATGACCTCACTCTCTTCTAATTTCAAAAGTAAATTATGTATTTCTTTGGTGTTGGTTGTGATCTCTCCTCTTTCATTCATGATTTTATTTGTTTGGGTCATTTCTCTTTTCTTTTTGATAAGTCTGGCCAGGGGTTTATCAATCTTATTACTGGGTATTTACACCAAAGATACAAATGTAGTGATCCGAAGGGCTACGTGCACCCCAATGTTTATAGCAGCAATGTCCACAGTAGCCAAACTATGGAAAGAGCCAAGATGTCCATCAAAAGATGAATGGATAAAGAAGATGTGGTGTATATATATATATATATATATATATATATATATATACACATAATGGAATATTATGCAGCCATCAAAAAATGAAATCTTGCCTTTTGCGACTACGTAAATGGAACTGGAGGGTATTATGCTAAGCGAAATAAGTCAATCAGAGAAGAACATGTATCATATGCTCTCACTGGTATGAGGAATTCTTAATCTCAGGAAACAAACTGAGGGTTGCTGGAGTGGTGGGGGTGGGAGGGATGGGGTGGCTGGGTGATGGACACTGGGGAGGGAATGTGATATGGTGAGCACTGTGAATTATGTAAGACTGTTGAATCACAGACCTGTACCACTAAAACAAATAATACCTTATATATGAAAAAAAAAAAAAAAGATAGTAGGAAGGGAAAAATGAAGGGGGGGAAATTGGAGGGGGAGACAAACCATGAGAGAATATGCACTCTGAGAAACAAACTGAGGGTTCTAGAGGGAAGGGGGGTGGGGGGAGGGGTTAGCCTGGTGATGGGTATTAAAGAGGGCATGTATTGAATGGAGCACTGGGTGTTATATGCAAACAATGAATAATGAAACACTACATCAAAAACTAATGCTGTAATGTATGGTGATTAACATAACATAATAAAATTAAATCTAAAAAAAAAGTAAATTACGGTTGTTTAAAAAATTAAAGTGAGGGGTGCCAGGGTGGCTCAGTCGGTTAAGCATCTGCTTTCAGCTGAGGTTATGATCCCAGGGTCTTGGGATCGAGCCCCACATTGGGCTCTCTGCTCAGCAGGGAGCCTGCTTCTCCCTCTCCTTCTGCCACTCCCCCGCTTGTGCTTTCTGTCAAATAAATTTTAAAAATTTTTAAAATTTTTTTTAAAACTAAAGTGATATAAAAATACATGATTTGAAAAGTTACAGTCTCTTATTATTTTTTCCACAGGTGTAATCACTGTTAACACTTTGGAATACTCTTTCCAGATATTATTTATTTATGTACATATTTATTTCTATTCAAATGAGAGTATAGTTAAATATACTCTTTTAAAACTTCACTTTTTTAAAGTTAATATATCTTGAGTATATTTTCATGTCCTATATCCTGGAATTTAAGAGTATTTTTGATAGGCTGCATACTAGAAGTCTAATCTATTTTCATTTCTACCATGGTTCCTCTTTTGAATACAGTTCACAGTTACCTCTCCCTTCTTTGACCTCCTTTAATATTTATCTTATTTAATTCCTCTACAATTTAGCACTTGATTATATACCATCTTCTGTTTTCTTTAATACATTGATCTCTTATTGTTTCATATTAACCAGTCCCGTTTCCTTGGTAAGACTGTTTCGTTTTCTGGTATTCCACCATCACAGTAAGAACACAGTGGATGCTCACCTACTTGTTTACTTCATTTGATCTTATAAATCTGGGCTTCTCAACTTCAGCAAGCAAATGCATACAAATTATATTCACATTGATTTCTCTTTAACTAACCAGGAAATATTTTTTTTCTCACTACAATCTTGAAGAAAGAAAACATGTTGTGTTCACATTCTGCACAGCCGCCAGCACACTGTCCAATCTCAATAAATGTTAAACAAGAAAAGCTGAGATATATTAAACATTGCCCTGAAGTTCATTTTCTCTGCAGATTTCAGTATTTATTCTAACTCAAGCTTTCTCTGGCCTACAGTTGATTTTCATAAAGGGATTCATCTGTTCATCTGTCTCCTTATTTTAGGCCAAATGTGTTTACATGTAGGGATGGGGCCAGGGCAGAAATAGTTCAATATTTCTAATTATTTTATTTGTTCATTAACAAATAAGAGTATTTTTACACCAAATTAAAAAGAAAACAAAGCTTTTCAATAGCTGATGAGCTTTCCTGACACATTCTCATTCACTTGTGCTAATCAACAAAGCATATGTATAGAGTACTTACTATATTTAATATAGGATATTCTTAGTATAATATATATTCTTAATTTTAATGTTGGTAACTACAATTTGTATCTTTTGACATCCTCTGGAAACAGTCTTCTTTTTATATGTAAGAGAATAGCTTCACACATGAAGTATTTTGTTCTGAAAAATCCTTCTGCATTACTTCCCTGCTTATGCTGTACTAAACACTAGGTGTTTTATTAATATCCTGCGATTTCCTTATCTTTCAAACTGCTGTATAATAGAATCTCTCTGCTACTGGTGAGAGGAAAGTATATCTTGCCATAAGATTTCTGAATGTGCAATCTTCTCAACAGGAATGCCAAATGCATCTGTAGTTCCCTTTCCAGTTGTTTTGTACACAGGCTTCTAACAGGATTGTGTCCAGATAGTTTTTGCTGAGGTATAGAGTCTTACAAGAAAAGGATTTATAATTTGACATAGACAGGAGCCTTCATGGCCAGCTGTGTGCTCCACTATTTCTAGAGGAGAGCTTTGAAATCCTTCATACAGAACAGTGTTTAGAATAAATGCCAATGCATGATAATCCTTAAGTTCATCTGGCCTAGCTAAGATATAAATTACCATAACGAGAAATCAAACTGAGTCTTAGTATCTGAAATCCTTCAGATGAGGATCTATATCACTCTATAACTGTGAAATATGTTAAAAACCAAACATATTCTGTACTACAAGCACCAATATCACTCTATAACTGTGAAGCATGTTAAAAACCAAACATATTCTGTACTACATGCACCTGCTTCTTACATTTTACATGTTCTAGAATCACATCAGATGAGCCAGCAATACCTTCTCTAGCAGAAGTGAAGTCATTTAAAGATTTTTTTTTAAGTTTTCTAAGATTCACATTTCATATTTTAAGACACACAGGACAGTACTTGCTTACAAAAGGAGGAAATACAGATGTTGGTGACTTCTGATTAAGCATGGCTGATTAAATCTCTGAAAATTAGATAAAAATCATAAGATTGAAGAAAGTAGAAGAGGTAAAAACAATAGAGGAGAGATGCGAATAACATGAGGGAGCAGTTACAGATATAATAAAACTTAGAAGGCTGAAAGCTAAGTGTATAAGAGTAATGCAGAAACAGGATAGAGAATAGCAGTGAAACAGTCAATTTTTTGTGTTCAGAACTTAGGGTAGGATCAGAAATTATAATCACCAGGTCGTTCTGAAGGTCTAGATGGGGGCATGTTTCAAAAAAAAAAAAATACAAGAAGAGTGTTTTATAGTCTGTGTAAAGAACACTTAGACCTCTAGATCCACTCCCAATTCTGACATAAAAGGGAAATATTGAAACAAAGGGATTCTGAACTTGTAGATCATTGGCACAACTAAGAAATGCAGATGCATTATCTAGAATATTATTTCAGAATCTACATCCTGAATGATGCAATGCTCTCAACCCTTTCTCCTCCAATTTCTAGAGCACTGGCAATTAAATTAAAATCCCAGGAAAGGAATTGGTGGATGGATTTCTACCTGGGTTGATTAAGCAACCCAGAAAAGATAATGCACATGTAAAGATTGCAATCAGCTTTTTAGTGTCTCATTCCTAAATATGAAAAAGTCCTACAGTGAAAACTGTGAAAATGAAAAATAGACCAAAACAAACAAAATTGGGAGTTTAGAGGAAACAAAGTTAGTACAGAGAGCAAAACAGGATGCCATCATCTTCATCTTCATCATCATCATCATCATCATCACCATGCACTGAACAATAAAAGAAATCAATAAAATGGTTGGGGAAAAAAGTCAACGAAACTGCACAGAAAAAGTAGGTAAAATGTCAGAACTTGGATACAACAGAAAAGATAAGAAAACAGTAGGAGGCTCTACTTCTGCATAACAGAATTTACAGAAAAGCTTGAAAAGTAATTAAAGAAAAGAAATTATCAATAAAATCATAAAATGGAATTTCCCATAACTGAAGAATATGAGCTTCCATAATGAAGGTGCCAACCAAATATAATTAGTGAAAGAAGGCTTATACAAAGGCACATTATTGTGAAATTTCAGACAACTGGAGCAACAGGAAGATCCTACATGTTTCTCTAGAGAAAACAAAACAAAACAAACAGAAAAACAAAGAAGGTGGCCTACAAAAGATGTGAAAAAAGAATAATATCAGTTTTCTCCTCTTAACCTTGAGAACAAACTGATGGTTACCCAAGGGGAGGAGTGGGGGAAGGGTTAAATAGGTGATGGGGATTAAGGAGTGTGCTTGTGCTGAGCGCCAGGGGATGTACGGAAGTGTTGAATCACTATATTGTACACCTGAAACTACTATTACACTGTATTTAACTAACTGGAATTTAAATAAAAACGTAAAAAAGAGAGTAACATCAATTTTCTCAACAGGAACACTGGAAAGTAAATGATATTCAAGAAATATTTTTAAAAATCAATAGGAAAATAATTTCCAACCTAAAAAAATATATTTGGTTAAAGCATCAAACAAGCAAGAGGTAAAATAAATAAATACATTTTCAGATATGAAAGATTAAAAAAAAATCAAACACGCAGCCTTTCTCAAGAAACTACTGAAGACAGTGTGGAGATTCCTCAAAAAGTTAAAAATAGAGCTACCCTATGACCCAGCAATTGCACTCCTGGATATTTACTCCAAAGATACAGATGTAGTGAAAAGAAGGGCCACATGCACCCCGATATTCATAGCACCAATGTCCACAATAGCCAAACTGTGGAAAGAGCCGAGATGCCCTTCAACAGATGAATGGATAAAGATGATGTGGTCCATATATACAATGGAATATTACTCAGCCATCAGAAAGGACGATTACCCAACTTTTACATCAACATGGATGGGACTGGAGGAGATTATGCTAAGTGAAATAAGTCAAGCAGAGAAAGACAATTATCATATGGTTTCACTTATTTGTGAACATAAGGAATAGCATGGAGGACATTAGGAGAAGGAAGGGAAAAATGAAGGTGGGGAAACTCACAGGGGGAGATGAACCATGAGAGACTATGGACTTCAAGAAACAAACTGAGGGTTTTAGAGGGGAGGGGTGTGGGGGGATGGGTTAGCCCGGTGATGGTTATTAAGGAAGGCTTGTATTGCATGGAGCACTGGATGTTATATGCAAACAATGAATCATGGAACACTACATCAAAAACTAATAATGTACTCTATGGTGACTAACATAACATAATAAAAAAATAATTAAAAAATAAATAAATAGAATAAAAAAATGATACTGGCCTGCCAAAAAAAAATAAAAATAAAAAATAAATAAAAGAATCATGAATTCAAAACTTGAAAAAGAAGAAGCTACTGAAAAATGTATTCCATGAAATCAAAACAAAATAGAGGTACAGGAAACAGAGTGAGGCAAATGCAGTCCTTAAGATGATGCTTAAAGAGAATTCCTCATAGCCCAAACTAAGAAGTCAAGACATAATATCTAAAACTAAAAATTTTTTAAAATGTGAATATTAGCATGCTATTTAGAAACAGCAAGATAAATATCAAAAGAAACATCTAAAAGGGTTAAAAGCTATTAGCCTAGGGGAGGTACTTGAGAGTGGAGATGGGGTGGGGAGCTAGACTGCTGTTTTCCTTTCTTTGACTTTTTAAGCAATGATCATGTATTATTTATAAAAAATAAAAACTACATAAAAAAGAAATATGATGACTTCAAGGGAGATTTTTCTTTGAGCCTCAACATCAACTCATCTCATCTTAAAGTAACCATATGATTGATATGAAGAATCTAGCCACCTTTTATTAATATAAACTTTTCCAGAATAATCCAGCAGGTTTTTAATGCTTTACTCACTAAAGTGATATTTTAAGCAAGTTGAATACCATTGATATAGAAAGCTCCTAAATAATTTTGAGTTGTAAAAGTAAGCACTGGACTTTTAACTTCAGAAATGTCCTTTTGAGAAATCTTTGTATTGTGTCTCCCATAATAGTCCCTGTTCTTAATTGGCCCACATAGACAGGCAACACCTTGATCACCTGAAATGTCTTACTACTCTTCCTTTAAAAAAAAAAAAAGACAGTATTCCAATAAAAAAAAAAATACTAGCAATAAATTGTCTCTGATCAAAACCTTACACACAGAGGAGAGTTGGGGTCTATCTTTGTGTGATAATTTGAGTAATCTTTGTGTAGAGACTATGGGAAGGATGGTATAAAAAACAACTTGGTATGAGAAAACTCTGGCATCCTTTTGAGGTCAATGTGGGGCTGCTATATCATTTTAGCAAATCTGCGTTTATAGAGTTTCAGCAGCAAATTGTAGTAGATAAAACAGATTTTGGCATTATACTAGACCCTGGGTCAAATGCCACTTTGGTCACTAAAAATACCTATTATCTTGGATAAGTGACTTAATATAAGTTTCAGTTTCATCTGTATAGCAGAGAGTGGAGTAGTATCTACATTATAGTTACTGTGAAGATTAAATGAGATAATATATGTAATGTGCTCAAAATACTATATAACACATTGGAGTTCACTCAGTGTTGTTTCTTACTTTCTTTTTAAAAATCACTCCAACTTGAAATTTATTATTTTTTTAAAAGGCAGGGCCCCTTGGGTTTTTGTTTTGTTTTGTTTTTCTAAGATTTTATTTATTTATTTGACAGAGAGAGAGACAGTGAGAGAGGGAACACAAGCAGGGGGAGTGTGAGAGGGAGAAGTAGGCTTCCCGCTGAGCAGGGAGCCTGACATGGGGCTCAATCCCAGGACCCTGGGATCATGACCCAAGCCAAAGGCAGATGCTTAATGGCTGAGCCACCCAGGCACCCCTTGAAATTTATTCTTATGAATTAATTTATTTACTATGATTAATATATTCTTTAGTCACTATAGGGATTTTTTTTTTTCTAAATCCTTATTTTTCCTGTTTAAAAGTTTAGGGAAATGCTGCGATACCAGTTTGCATTTAAACAGCCCCTTTCCTAGTGAGGATATAGGATGAAAATACAGTGATTGACATCCTCAAGCTTTAACCATTACAAAGGACTAGATAGAAGAATACTTTAAAATACAGTAGTACCCCCCAACTTATCCACAGGGGATATGTTTCAAGTGGATGCCTGAAACTAAGGACAGTACCAAACCTTGTATATACTTTGTTTTTTCCTATAGAAATATACTCATGATAAAGTTTGATTTATAAAGTAGGCACAGTATGACATTAACAACAGTAACTAATAAAATAGAACAAATATAATATACTGTAATGAAAGTATGTGAATATAGTCTCTCTCTCAAAGTATCTTACTGTTCTGTACTTACCCTTCTTCTTGTGATGATGTGAGATGATAAAATTCCTATGTGATGAGACAAAATGAGGTGAATAATGGAGGCATTATGACTCAACCTTAGACTGGTATTGACTTTCTGACACAATGTCAAGAGGAGGATCATCTGCTTCCAAACTGTGGTGGACCATAGGTAACTGAAAACTTGGCTAAGGGAGGACTACTATATATAGTAACAGATGTGAAGCACATCTTGGCTTGTATCCATTATTTTATAAGAACCTACCATATAACTTTTTGGAACTATTTATTTGGGCTACAGCTTTTTATTTAAGTTTGGTCTGGATTTCAAAGTGAGTCTTACTATTTCAAACCCTCCAAGTAAGAGTCCTTCCATCAAGTGCTTCCAGTCTTACTCTACCACTGTGAAGCACTTAGAAATCATTATGTCTAGAGTTGCTATGCCTTCTTTAAACATTTTTGAACAAAAGTGTAGATATGATGTAGAAGCTATGAATTTGTAAAACGTTCCTTTCATCCACCTCCAATATTATATTATTTCCCTACATAGACAGGGACTTTTGTATGTTTTCTTGCTTCTACTTTACGACCTTTTCTGATGTTTTTAATCTGTCTTCTCCCCCTCTTGTATGTGAGATGTGCATTTAGCAAGGTCTCTGATGTTACAATTCAATATCTAGTTATTGGTCATGTACTTGGTATCTGGACTATATTAAATGACAAAGAGAAAGGTTATCCTTAAGGGGCCCACACAAAAAAGAAAAGATGTCTTAGATACACTGCTATTGGTTGAAACCTAAAAACGTTTGCCTATAAGTATGTAAGAAATACCAGTAAGATAATAATATAGATCAATGCATAGCTAAGAGCTTAAGCACAAATGTGTTATGAATTTTTACATAAAGGTACAGCACCCTGGCCCTACTCCACACTTCCTGTCAATGTAAAGACTCAGGCAGTTAGAGTGCTACATTGAGTCCTCCTCCTTGGTAAACTGAAAGAGATTTTCCTTTTCTTATCTATATTTTCCTTCAGGTTATGATGTAATTTTCCTCCATGCCCTCCAAAGTCCATTCTTTCTTTCATTTCTCAGACCGATCTCATTTGGTAAACTGCATTAAATTTCTCATTTCTGGGCGCCTGGGTGGCTCAGTTGGTTAAGCGACTGCCTTCGGCTCAGGTCATGGTCCTGGAGTCCCGGGATCGAGTCCCGCATCGGGCTCCCTGCTCGGTGGGGAGCCTGCTTCTCCCTCTGACCCTTCCCCCTCTCATGTGCTCTCTGTCTCTCTCATTCTCTCTGTCTCAAATAAATAAATAAAATCTTAAAAAAAAAAAATAAATAAATAAATAAATAAATAAATAAATTTCTCATTTCTTCTCCAAAGGAAAAAAAAAAAGTCAGGAGGGAGAATAGAGAGGGGGAAATGACTAGATCTCAAGAATTATAATCTTATACTCCATTTTTCATTTCAAACACAGAAAGGCTGATAGAAAAGCCTTAACTTGTTTTGTTTTGTTTTTTTTTAATTAAGGTTACAGTACAGCAAAAAAAAAAAAAAACCCAAAAATATTTAATTTAGGTAAAATTCACACCAGGCTAATTTGAGTCCTGGGAAAATCAAAAGATTTTATTTCCTCAGCTGGACTGTAGTTCTCTCTGGGACACTAGAATAATTCACGTTAATATTGATAGCCCCACTATTTCAATCTACAGAACAGAGGAATAGTGTCCAGTTATCTCTTCTACAGAGACATGTAAAATTGGTCAGCAGCTCTCTTGATTGTCCCTACACAAGCCACAAGCCACTAATTTTTTTTTCTTTTATAGAGCTTAAAAACAACCAGGACTTTGAAAATTACCAAATGAAACACTTCTTAGTAGATTTTCCCTGGAAGCAAAATATCAGTAAAGACAGCAAGGTAGCAGCCTCCTGGACAGTGCATATTAGTACAGCTCAAAGCTATCAAAGAAGAGTTTCTGGGTGGAATGAGGTTCTTTCAGCAGATAGGATAAAATTTGAAAGTGCTAGTAGTGGGGAAGGGAAAGGTGAAATAAGTGGTAACTGGAGAAAAAAATTTGTGCTGTTCTGATTATTAAGTGGCAGGTTTTATTTTAGTATAGCATATCTAAGGAAGTCTTTATGATCATAATGGGACCTTAAAATACCTCATGTAAAAGTTGTGTCTTTGCCTTGAAACACCTATTTTAATTTAAGTGGTTCAAAGATTAGCTGTGGCTCATTAGAAATTCTGTTGGTAAGGAGGACAGGTCCCTGGACTTGCATCTGAAAATAGTTCATTGAACAGATTTCTAAAGATTCCACTTCAGAACTAGAGCTGTATAATAATATCACTAGCAGTTTATAGGAAAATGGAATGGGCCATGAAAATTAAAATTTGTAACAGCTAGGTAGCAATAAACAAGGTGAGGTGAAACTGCCCTTTGGATCTTAGAATTACAGAAATAACCCCACCCTAATTTCTATGGTATGCAAATAAAAGGGACAAATGAGAAAATCTATATACCATCTACCTATGGTTAGATTTCTTGTCAAAATCTTGACTCTTTTTGGGCGCCCAGGTGGCTCAGTTGTTAGGCGTCTGCCTTTGGTTCAGGTCATGATCCCAGGGTCCTGGGATCAGGCCTCACATCGTGCTCCCTCCTCTGGGGGGGATGCCTGCTCTCCCTCTCCCACTCCCACTGCTTGTGTTCCTGCTCTCGCTATCTCTGTCTCTGTCAAATAAATAAATAAAATCTTTAAAAAAAAATCTTGACTCTTTTCCAGTGTCTTTCTAAAATGTTCTCTGATCCTTTCTCCTATCATTTTGTCTATCCAAAGAGTAACTCAGACTTCAATAATTACATTTAACATATGAAAAGCTGTCACTTATTCATTATTTATTTATTTTTCTTTCTTTCTTTCTTTTTTTTTTTTTTTAAAGATTTTTTTATTTATTTGAGACAGAGAGAATGAGATACAGAGAGCATGAGAGGGAGGAGGGTCAGAGGGAGAAGCAGACTCCCTGCCGAGCAGGGAGCCCGATGCGGGACTCGATCCCGGGACTCCAGGATCATGACCTGAGCCGAAGGCAGTCGCTTAACCAACTGAGCCACCCAGGCGCCCATCACTTATTCATTATTGATAAATCTCATGGCAAAATGGAATCCAGCCATGCACTGGAGAAAAGTGCACTGGACTCTAATTCATGAGACATACTTTGTCCATATTCTGCCTTGAGCAAGTGTCTCAGTCTCTCTCTTTCTCTGTTTCTCTGTCTCTGTCTCTCTCTGTGCCTCAATTTCACCTTTTGTAAAATAAAGTGAATCAATTATATGTTCTTCAAGATCCCTTCCAAATATAAAGTTCTATGATTCTATCTATGGCCCTGTTAAAGAATAAACAGCAAAAAGCAAGCTGTAGTCCAAGAAAATAGCCAGGAAAAGTAACACATCTTATTTTTTAAGATTTTATTTATTTATTTATTTGAGAGAGAGAGAGAGAGGGGACAAACAGGGGGGAGGAGGAGGAGGGGAAAAATGGGGGAGGAGTAGGGGACCCTACTTCAACTGGTCCCCGGAATTGAGCTGGATAACTACCAGACCACTCTGAGCACCCACGAAACCAGCTTGAGATGTAAGAAGATCTGGATCTCTACAAACAGAATATCACAGGCAGTTGGTTTTGAGGTATGAAGTGGAGAGCCGTGATCCTATGGGCAGATATCAGAGGATAAACAGCAGCAGGAGGGTGCCTGGACGTGGGGATCCTACACCGCTCGTGAGTGACAGCCTCGCGTGTTGCAGACAGGGCACAGACTCGCAGACCGGTAACGTCGGGAAAGAACTTTAGGGCAGCCCCTGGGGGGGAAAACCAGACTAGTGGGGTTGCACGCACGTGAACTGCAGCCACCCGGATAGAAACCGGAGCTACGGTCGCGCGCACGCGAACTGCAGCCTCCGAGAGGGAAACCCAGTGCGCCGGGGTCCTACTGGTGAACTGCAACCCCCAGGGGTGGAAACCCCGAGCGGCGGAGTCGCGTGCACACGAACTGGGAACGGCTGGCAGTTTTAGAAGCACAAAGGGCAGAGACATGCCCCGACCTGGAGGCAGGACTGGGAGCGCTGCGGAGGTGCGCACAACCCAGGACGCTGTAGTTTATAGCAGCACGGACAGAAACGGAACGGTGTGGCCTGGAGAGCTCACTGAAGAACAGACTGAGGTCTCTCTGCTCTGAGGCAGAGGGTTGGAAACGGTCTCTTCTGCTCTGACTCGCGGAAGAGACGCAGAACGCCACCAGGGAAAGGCGCCAGAGAACAAAAGCCCCAAAGAATGATTCCCACTGAGCCCATCCCCCGCCACAGGGGCACAGGGCAACTCTGCCCAAACAGGGTTGCCTGAGTAACAGCGCAGCAGGCCACTCCCGCAGAAGACAGACTGGGAAAAAAGGAGGCCAGCAACCCTAAGGTCCCAAGAAAACAGGTGCTTCTTGTTTGGGTTCTGGTCAATAATTTGGACTCAATACATTCCCTCAAACACCCATCAACAGAATGACTAGGAGGAGGAGCCCCCAAAACAGAAAAGACTCAGAGATTATGACTTATACTGCAGATTTACAAATGGATGCAGACATAACCAATATGTCGGAGATGGAATTCAGGCTAGCAATTGTGAAGACAATGGCTACAATGGAGAAATCAATTAATGGCAACATAGAGTCTCTAAGGGCAGAAATAAAAGGTGAATTGGCAAAACTTAAAAATGCTATCAAGAGATCCAATCCAATCTAGATAATCTAACAGCTAGGGTAACTGAGACAGAAGAGGGAATAAGCAATCTGGAAGACAGTATAATAGATATAAAGGGAAAAGAGGAGGCCAGGGAAAAAACAACTCAGAATCCATGAAAATAGAATTAGAGAAATAAGTGACACGATGAGGTGTTCCAGTGTCAGAATAATTGGAATCCCGGAGGGAGTGGAGAGAGAGAGAGGGCTAGAAGATGTATTTGAGCAAATCGTAGCTGAGAACTTCCCTAATCTGGGGAATGAAACAAACATTCGAGTCCTAGAGGCAGAGAGGACCCCTCCTAAGATCAAGGAAAACAGGCCAACACCCCGGCATGTAATAGTAAAACTTGCAAATCTTAGAACTAAGGAAACCATCTTAAGGGCAGTTAGGGGGAAGAGATTCCTTACATACAGAGGGAGGAACATCAGAATAACGTCAGACCTATCCACAGCGACCTGGCAAGCCAGAAAGGCCTGGCAAGACATATTCAGGGTACTAAATGAGAAGAACATGCAGCCAAGAATACTTTATCTGGCAAGGCTTTCATTTAGAATGGATGGAGAGATGCAGAGCTTCCATGACCAGCAGAAGTTGAAAGCATATGGGACCACTAAGCCGGCCCTGCAAGAAATATTAAGGGGGGTTCTATAAAAGGATAAAGACCCCAAGAGTGATCTACAACAGAAATTTACAGAGACAATCTATAAAAACAACGTCTTCACAGGCAACATGATGACAATTAATTCATATCTTTCAATAATCACTCTCAATGTGAATGGCCTAAATGCTCCCATAAAATGGCACAGGGTTGCAGATTGGATAAAAAGACAGGACCCATCCGTATGCTGTCTACAAGAGACTCATTTTGAACCTAAAGATACATCCAGACTGAAAGTAAAGGGATGGAGATCAATCTTCCATGCCAGCGGACCTCAAAAGAAAGCTGGGGTAGCAATTCTTATATAAGACAAATTAGATTTTAAACTAAAGTCTGTAGTTAGAGACACAGAAGGACACTATATCATTCTTAAAGGGTCTATCCAACAAGAAGATCTAACAGTTGTAAATATCTATGCCCCCAACATGGGAGCAGCCATCTACATAAGCCAACTGTTAACCAAAATAAAGAGTCATATTGATAACAATACGTTAATTGTAGGAGACCTCCATACTCCACTCGCAGCAATGGACAGATCATCTAAGCAGAAAATCAACAAGGAAACAAGAGCTTTGAATGATACATTGGACCACATGGACCTCATAGATATTTACAGAACATTCCACCCTAAAACAACAGAATACTCATTCTTCTAGAGCGCACATGGAACTTTCTCCAGAATAGACCATATACTGCGTCACAAATCAGGTCTCAACAGATACCAAAAGATTGAGATTATTCCCTGCATATTCTCACACCACAATGCTCTAAAACTGGAACTCAATCACAAGAAAAAAATTGGCAAAAATTCAAACACTTGGAAGCTAAAGACCACTCTGCTCAAGAATGTTTGGGTCAACCAAGAAATCAAAGAAGAACTTAAACAATTCATGGAAATCAATGAGAATGAAAATACATCGGTCCAAAACCTACAGGATACTGCAAAGGTGGTCCTAAGGGGGAAATACATAGCTATCCAAGCCTCACTCAAAAAAATAGAAAAATCCCGAATTCACCAACTAACTCTACACCTTAAAGAACTAGAGAAAAAGCAACAAATGACGCCTAAGCCACACATTAGAAGAGAAATAATTAAAATTAGAGCAGAAATCAATGAATTAGAAACCAGAAAAACAGTAGATCAGATCAATGAAACTAGAAGTTGGTGTTTTCAAAGAATTAATAAGATCGATAAACCACTGGCCAGACTTATCCAAAAGAAGAGAGAAAGGACCCAAATTAATAAAATGATGAATGAAAGGGTCTCCCCTTTCATGACTAACACCAAGGAAATAGAAACAATTATAAAAAATTATTATCAACTACTATATGCCAGTAAACTGAGCAATCTGGATGAAATGGAGGCCTTCCTGGAAACCTATAAGCTGCCAAGACTGAAACAGGAAGAAATTGACAACCTGAATAGGCCAAGAACCAGTAACAAGATTGAAGCAGTGATCCAAAACCTCCCAAAAAACAAGAGTCCGGGGCCTGATGGATTCCCTGGGGAATTCTACCAAGCAGTCAAAGAAGAAATAATACCTATTCCACTGAAGCTGTTTCAAAAAATAGAAACGGAAGGAAAACTTCCAAACTCATTCTATGAGGCCAGCATTACCTTAATCCCCAAACCAGGCAAAGACCCCATCAAAAAGGAAAATTTCAGACCAATATCCCTGATGACTATGGATTCCAAAATCCTCAACAAAATCCTAGCTAATAGGATCCAACAATACATTAAAAGGATCATCCACCACGACCAAGTGGGATTTATCCCTGGGATGCAAGGGTGGTTCAACATTCGCAAATCAATCAATGTGATAGAACACATTAATAAGAGGAGGGAGAAGAACCATATGGTCCTCCCAATTGATGCAGAAAAAGCATTTGACAAAATACAACATCCTTTCCTGATTAAAACTCTCCAGAGTATAGGGATAGAGGGAACATTCCTCAAGCTCATAAAATCCATCTATGAAAAACCCACAACAAATATCATCCTCAATGGGGAAAAGCTGAGAGCCTTTCCCTTAAGATCAGGAGCACATCAAGGGTGCCCACTCTCACCACTGTTGTTCAACATAGTACTAGCAACAGCAATCAGACAACAAAAAGAAATAAAAGGTATTCAAATTGGCAAAGAAGAAGTCAAACTCTCTCTTTTCGCAGACGACATGATACTTTATGTGGAAAACCCAAAAGACTCCACCCCCAAATTACTAGAACTCATCCAGCAATTCAGTAATGTGGCAGGATACAAAATCAATGCACAGAAATCAGTTGCTTTCTTATACACTAACAACACAACTGTTGAAAGAGAAATTAAAGAAATGATTCCATTTACAATAGCACCAAAAACCATAAGATACCTTGGAATAAACCTAACAAAAGAGGTAAAGGATCTATACTCTAGGAACTACAAAACACTCATGAAAGAAATTGAAGAAGACACAAAAAGATGGAAAAATATTCCGTGCTCCTGGATCGGAAGAATAAACATTGTTAAAATGTCTATGCTACCCAGAGCAATCTATACCTTCAATGCCATCCCAATCAAAATTCCAATGACATTTTTCAAAGGGCTGGAACAAACAATCCTAAAATTTGTATGGAATCAGAAAAGACCCCAAATCACCAAGGAAATGTTGAAAAAGAAAAACAAAGCTGGGGACATCACGTTGCCCGATTTCAAGCTATTACAAAGCTGTGATCACCAAGACAGCATGGTACTGGCACAAAAACAGACATACAGACCAATGGAACAGACTAGAGAACCCAGATATGAACCCTCAACTCTATGGTCAAATAACCTTTGACAAAGCAGGAAAAAACACGCAATGGAAAAAAGACAGTCTCTTCAATAAATGGTGCTGGGAAAATTGGACAGCCACATGCAGAAGAATGAAACTCGACCATTCTCTAACACCACTCACAAAGATAAACTCAAAGTGGATGAAAGACCTCCATGTGAGACAGGAATCCATCAAAATCCTAGAGGAGAACATAGGCAGTACCCTCTTTGACATCGGCCACAGCAACTTCTTTCAAGATACATCTCCAAAAGCTAGTGAAACAAAAGCAGAAATGAACTTTTGGGACTTCATCAAGATAAAAAGCTTCTGCACAGCCAAGGAAACAGTCAACAAAACAAAGAGGCAACCCACAGAATGGGAGAAGATATTTGCAAATGACACTACAGATAAAGGGCTGGTATCCAAAATCTATAAAGAATTTCTCAAACTCAACACCCAAAAAACAAATAATCAAGTCAAAAAGTGGGCAGAAGAGATGAACAGACACTTCTCTGAAGAAGACATACAAATGGCTAACAGACATATGAAAAAATGTTCATCATCATTAACCATCAGGGAAATCCAAATCAAAACCACACTGAGATACCACCTTACACCAGTTCGAATGGCAAAAATGGACAGGGAAAGAAACAACAAATGTTGGAGAGGTTATGGAGAAAGGGGAACCGTCTTACACTGTTGGTGGGAATGCAAGTTGGTACAGCCACTTTGGAAAACAGTGTGGAGGTTCCTCAAAAATTTAAAAATAGAGCTACCCTATGACCCAGCAATTGCACTCCTGGGTATTTACCCCAAAGACACAGATGTAGTGAAAAGAAGGGCCATATGCACCCCAATGTTCATAGCAGCAATGTCCGCAATAGCCAAACTGTGGAAAGAGCCGAGATGACCTTCAACAGAGGAATGGATAAAGAAGATGTGGTCCATATATACAATGGAATATTACTCAGCCATCAGAAAAGATGAATACCCAACTTTTATATCACCATGGATAGGACTGGAGGAGATTATGCTAAGTGAAATAAGTCAAGCAGAGAAAGTCAATTATCATAAGGTTTCACTTATTTGTGGAACATAAGGAATAACATGGAGGACATTAGGAGAAGGAAGGGAAAAATGGGGGGGGGATTGGAGGGAGAGATGAACCATGAGAGACTATGGACCTGAGAAACAAACAGGGTTCTAGAGGGGAGGGGGAGGGGGGATTTGTTAGCCCGGTGATGGGTATTAAGGAGGGCACGTACTGCATGGAGCACTGGGTGTTATACGAAAACAATGGATCGTGGATCACCACATCAAAAACTAATGATGTATTGTATGGTGACTAACATAATATAATAAAATTAAAAACTCCAAAAAATAAAAATAAAAACAGGAGGGAGGTGCAGAGGGAAAGGGAGAAGCAGGATCCCCGCTGAGCAGGGAGACTAATGGGGGACTCGATCCCAGCACCCTGGGATCATGACCTGAGCTGAAGTTAGATGCTTAACCGACTGAGCCATGCAGGTGCCCCAGTAACACATCTTGTTAAAAGAAAAACAAAAACCAAAAAGTACATTGGTAAGGTACCACAATAAAATGACTTTTTGTGGCAAATCAGCTCATCAAAAGGAAAAGAATAGTAATTCTACACTAATTGTATTTTAAAAAGTAACCTTCTGCTGTTCCATGCACTAAGAGTCACTAGAGATTGCTGTATTGTGGTCAGTTGATAACTGGTAATCACAATAAGTGGAAAGAGATTCAGCAATTTATTGAAGCAAGATGATTAGAATGTCATACACACACAGAAGAGGATGCACTTAAATAGAAGATATAGTTGGCTATGTAAGGATTTCTGCCTTACTGGGGCTTTGCATTTGCTCTGCCTGGAACTATGCTCCTGAACAGAAAAGACTTTTAAGGCAAACGTTCTTAAAATATGTACTCATTGCGGGCACTAATGACCTCAGTCAGAGTAAATACTCTTATTGAATCACACAGAATTTAAAAACAGAAATCTTAAAAAAAAGCATGGACTTGTCCTTTTTTCTTCCATTACTGTAAATATTAATGGTTTTGGTCTTCAGCTATAAAACAACCAAGTCATGTAGCATCTGCAACCAGAGGAAGATTACATATAAACTCTGTGTTGAAAGAAAACTTCTTTACATGTTGGTTGTCATGATTTCACATTTAGGCCACAAGTTCTTTGAGTCTAGAGGCTATGACTTACTTGTTTTTGTATCACCCCACAGTCTCTTACAGAGTATCTAGCATAATCTCATAAATTGTAGGCACCAAAGCTCTCATGTTAATCAATAAAGAAGTTCTTGCATTTTCAGGATCCAAAGTTAGTAAAAAAAAAAAAAAAGTCTATTATGTACTATGCTGGCTTTTAGTGGATACATAAGAATTCTTTGTAATAAAAATGTTAGGTGTCCAAGGCACACTGACATACCTAAGAACCTTTGGAAGGTTTCTTGACTGTTTTAAACATACTCAAATCTAGGGCGCCTGGGTGGCTCAGTCGTTGAGCGTCTGCCTTCAGCTCGGGTCATGGTCCCAGGGTCCTGGGATCGAGTCCCACATCGGGCTCCCTGCTCGGCAGGAAGCCTGCTTCTCCCTCTCCCATTCCCCCTGTTTGTGTTCCTGCTCTCGCTATCTCTCTCCTCTCTGTCAAATAAGTAAATAAAATCTTTAAAAAAAAAATACTCAAATCTAGTTAACATGGTTAATTTATTTAGAAAATATTTTTTCTACACAAGTAGTTTAGAAGGTAATCTATCTAACCTTTGATAGGGTTATTAATAACATGTTAGAAGTGTTTGAATTTGTGAGATTTTATAAATATCTGGCACCAAATCTTCCATGTTGAGTGAAGTTTGATCATAGTTTGGAAAGGCAGTATCATGTGCACTGTGTCAGGACCCCCCACTCAGCCACATAAGAATGAGCCCTGGGCCTGGAACACCTCATTATATAGAAATAAAGTGCTTGGAGCACCTGGGTGGCTCAGTCAGTTAAGGATCTGACTCTTGATTTTGGCTCAGGTCATGATCTCAAGTTTGTGAGACTGAGCCCACAGTGGGCTCTGCGCTCAGTGTAGAGTCTGCTTGAAATTCTCTCTCTTCCTCTCCCTCTGCCCTCATGCTCTCTCTCCTGCCTTCTTCTCTCTCTCTCTAAATAAATAAATAAAATATTTTTTAAAAGGGAAAGATAAAGGGCTCACACAACCTCTCCTGGGCTTCTTACCTTGTATAAGAATATCCTTTCCTGTTTAAGACTCAATGATTGTTCCACTGTTCTGCTTAAACAAATACATTAATGGTCTTCAGACACAAACCCAGCTTTCAGTATTTCAGACTGAAGGAGGAAGGGGTCCTTCTGCTGGAGCATGACCATGGTGCCCATTGGCTGTTCAGGACACTCATTGGCCATGAGGACTGATGTGCACTTTTGGAACTGATCTTGTTCTGTCTCTTCTCTAGGTGCATAAAGATTTTGTCCATTTAGCACTTGACTGTGTTATGTTTTCCTTGGTAACTCCAAAACCAAGATGCAGTGGGCAGAAATGTTTGGACTTTCATACCTGGGAGCTAGCATGGTGATGATCTTTACTAATCCTATATGTAGTTGAATTCCTTCTCTGACATTGGTTACCAATACATGGTATTCTTAACAGTTATAGATAGTGATCATAAGATGATATTGATGCAAATGATAATAGAAAACATAAGAGTTTCAAGGTCAAATACCACTGTCTGTATATAAAAATTCTTTTTTTTCACTCTAAAATTATTTATTTTATATATTTTTTTTATTTTTTGTTTTTTCTTCTTTTTAATTTAAATTCAATTAGCCAACATGCAGTATAACATTAGTTTCATATGTAGTGTTAAATAATTCATCAGTTGTGTATAATACCCAGTGCTCATCACATCATGTGCCTTCCTTAATGTTCATCACCTGATTACCCCACCCCACCACCTCCTCCCCTTTGACAACCCTCAGTTTGTTTCCCAGAGTCAAGAGTCTCTCATGGTTTGTCTCCTTCTCTGATTTCTTCCCCCTCAGTTTTCTCTCCCTTCCCCTTTGATCTTCTGCACTATTTCTTATATTCCAAATAAGTGGAACCATATGATAATTGTCTTTCTCTGACTGACTTATTTCACTGAGTATAATACCCTCCAGTTTCATCCATGTCAATGTAAATGGTAGGTATTCATCCTTTCTGATGGTTGAGTAATATTCCATTGCATATATAAACCACATCTTTATCCAATCATCTATTGAAGGACATCTCAGCTTCTTCCACAGTTTGGCCATTGTGGACATTGTTGCTATGAACATTGGGGTGCAGGAGCTCCTTCGTTTCACTACATCTGTAACTTTGGGGTAAATACCCACCAATGCAATTGCTGAGTTATAGGGTAGCTTTATTTTTAACTTTTTGAGGAAATTCCATACTGTTTTCCAGAGGGGCTGTACAAGCTTGCATTCCCACCAACAGTGTAGGAGGGCTCCCCTTTCTCCACATCCTTGCCACCATCTGTCATTTCCTGACTTGTTAATTTTAGCCATTCTGACTGGTGTGAGGTGGTATCACATTGTGGTTTTGATTTGTATTTCCCTGATGACAACTGATGTGGAACATTTTTTCATGTGTCTCTTGACCATTTGTATGTCTTCTTTGATGAAATGTCTGTTCATGTCTTCTGCCCATTTCTTGACTGGATTATTTGGTTTTTGGGTATTGAGTTTGATAAGTTCTTTATAGATCTTGGATACTAGCCCTTATCTGATAAGTCGTTTGCAAATGCCTTCTCCCATTCCGTAGGTTGCCTTTTAGTTTTGTTGACTGTTTCCTTCGCTGAGTAGAAGCTTTATATCTTACAGTTTTTGGTGCAATTGTAAATGGGATCAACTCCTTAATTTTTCTTTCTTCTGTCTTGTTGGTGTATAGAAATGCAACAGATTTCTTTGCATTGATTTTATATCTTGCCCCTTTACTGAATTCCTGTATGAGTTCTAGCAGTTTTGGGGTGGAGTCTTTTTTTTTTTAAGATTTTATTTATTTATTTGACAGAGAGAATGAGAGAGAGAGCACATGAGAGGGGGGAGGGTCAGAGGGAGAAGCAGACTCCCTACCGAGCAGGGAGCCAGATGCGGGACTCGATCCAGGGACTCCAGGATCATGACCTGAGCTGAAGGCAGTCGCTTAACCAACTGAGCCACCCAGGCGCCCCGGGGTGGAGTCTTTTGGCTTTTCCACATAAAGTATCATATCATCTGCAAAGAGTGAGAGTTTGACTTCTTTGCCAATTTGGATGCCTTTTATTTCTTTTTGTTGTCTGATTGCTGAGGCTAGGATCTCTAATACTGTGTTGAATAGCAGTGGTGACAGTGGACATCCCTGCCGTGTTCCTGAACTTAGGGGAAAAGCTCACAGTTTTTCCCCACTGAGAATGATATTCACCATGGGTTTTTCATAGATGGTTTTTATGATATTGAGGTGTGTACCCTCTATCCCTATATTCTGAAGAGTTTTGATCAAGAAAGGATGCTGTACTTTGTCAAATGCTTTTTCTGTATCTATTGAGCGGATCATATGGTTCTTGTTCTTTCTTTTATTAATGTACTGTATCACATTGATTGATTTCTGGATGTTAAACCAACCTTGCAGTCCAGGAATAAATCCCACTTGGTTGTGTTGAATAATTCTTTTAATGTACTGTTGAATCCTATTGGCTAGTATGTTGGTGAGAATTTTTGCATCCATGTTCAACAAGGATATTGGTCCGTAGTTCTCCTTTTTGATGGGGTCTTTGTCTGGTTTGGGGATCAAAACCTCATAAAATGAATGTGGAAGTTTTCCTTCCATTTCTATTTTTTGAAACAGCTTCAGAAGAATAGGTATTAATTCTTCTTTAAATGTTTGGTAGAATTTCCCTGGGAAGCCACCTGGCCCTGGGCTCTTGTTTGTTGGGAGATTTTTGATTACTGCTTCAATTTCCTTAGTGGTTATGGGTCTGTTCAGGTTTTCTATTTCTTCCTGGTTCAGTTTTGGTAGTTTATACATCTCTAGGAATGCATCCATTTCTTCCAGATTGTCTAATTTGCTGGCATAGAGTTGCTCATAATATATTCTTATAATTGTATTTCCTTGGTGTTGGTTGTGATCTCTCCTCCTTCATTCATGATTTTATTTATTTGGGTCCTTTCTCTTTTCTTTTTGATAAGTCTGGCCAGGGGTTTATCAATCTTATTAATTTTTTTTTAAGATTTTATTTATTTATTTGAGAGAAAGAGAATGAGAGAGAGAGAACACATGAGAGGGGATAGGGTCAGAGGACGAAGCAGACTCCCTGCCGAGCAGGGAGCCCGATGCGGGACTCGATCCAGGGACTCCAGGATCATGACCTGAGCCGAAGGCAGTCGCTTAACCAACTGACCCACCCAGGCGCCCCCAATCTTATTAATTTTTTCAAAGAACCAGCTCCTAGTTTCGTTGATCTCTTCTACTGTTCTTTTGGTTTCTATTTCATTGATTTCTGCTCTGATCTTTATTACTTCTCTTCTCCTGCTGGGTTTAGGCTTTATTTGCTATTCTTTCTCTAGCTCCTTTAAGTATAGATTTAGTTTGTGTATTTGAGACCTTTTTTATTTCTTGAGAAAGGCTTGTATTGTTATATATACTTTCCTATTAGGACAGCCTTTGCTGATACCAAAGATTTTGAACAGTTGTGTTTTCATTTTCATTTGTTTCCATGAATTGTTTTAATTCTTCTTTAATTTTCTGGGTGACCCATTCATTCTTTAGTAGGATGCTCTTTAGCCACCATGTAGTTGAGTTCTTTCCAACTTTCCTCTTGTGATTGAGTTCTAGTTTCAAAGCATTGTGGTCCGAAAATATGCAGGGAATGATCCCAATCTTTTGGTACTTGTTGCGACCTGATTTGTGAGCCAGGATGTGATCTATTCTGGAGACTGTTTGATGTGCACTAGAGAAGAATGTGTATTCTGTTCTTTGGGATGGAATGTTCTGAATATATCTGTGAAGTCCATCTGGTCTAATATGCCATTTAAAGCCTTTTTTCCTTGTTGATCTTTTGCTTAGATGATCTATCCATTTCAGTGAGGGTGGTGTTAAAGTCCCCTACTATTACTGTATTACTGTCAATGTGTTTCTTTGATTTTGTTATTAATTGGCTAATTGCACCCAAAACCATAAGATACCTAGGAATAAATCTATCCAAAGAGGCAAAGAATCTGTACCCAGAAAACTATAGAATACTCATGAAAGAAATTGAGGAAGACACAAAGAAATGAAAAAAGGGTCCATGCTCTTGGATCAGAAGAACAAGTACTGTGAAAATATCTATGCTTCCTAGAGCAATCTACACATTTAGTGCAGTCCTTATCAAAATCCCATCAACTTTTTTCAAAGAAATGGAACAAATAATCCTAAAATTTGTATGGAACCAAAAAAGACCCCGAATGCCAGAGGAATGTTGAAAACGAAAAGCAAAGCTGGTGGCATCACAATTCCGGACTACAAGCACTATTACAAAGCTGTAATCATCAAGACCATATGGTACTGGCACCAAAACAGATACATAGATCAATGGAACAGAATAGAGAGCCCAGACATTGTCTCAGCTCTATGGTCAACTAATCTTCAACAAAGCAGGAAAGAATGTCCAATGGAAAAAAGACAGTCTCTTCAACAAATGGTGTTGGGAAAATTGGACAGCCACATGCAGAAGAATGAAACTGGATAATTTCCTTACACCACACACAAAAATAGACTCAAAATGGATGAAAGACCTCAATGTGAGACAAGAATCCATCAAAATCCTTGAGGAGAACATAGGCAGCAACCTCTTCGACCTCAGCCACAGCAACTTCTTCCTAGAAACCTCGCCAAAGTTAAGGGAAGCAAAGGCAAAAATAAACTATTGGGACTTCATCAAGATAAAAAGCTTTTGCACAACAAAGGAAACAGTCAACAAAACCAAAAGACAACCAACAGAATGGGAGGAGATATTTGAAAATGACATATCAAATACCGGGCTAGTATCCAAAATCTATAAAGAACTTATCAAACTCAACACCCAAAGAACAAATAATCCAATCACGAAATGGGTAGAAGATATGAACAGACATTTCTGCAAAGAAGACATCCAAATGGCCAACAGACACATGAAGAAGTGCTCAACATTCCTCAGCATCAGGGAAATACAAATCAAAACCACAATGAGATACCACCTCACACCAGTCAGAATGACTACAATTAACATGTCTAGAAATGACAGATGTTGGCGAGGATGCAAAGAAAGGGGAACCCTCCTACATTGTTGGTGGAAAGGCAAGCTGGTGCAGCCACTCTGGAAAACAGTATGGAGGTTCCTCAAAAAGTTGAAAATAGAGCTATCCTATGACCCAGCAATTGCACTACTGGGTATTTACTCCAAAGATACAAATGTAGTGATCTGAAGGGGCATCTGCACCCCAATGTTTATAGCAGCAATGTCCACAATAGCCAAACTATGGAAAGAACCTAGATGTCCAACAACAGATGAATGGATAAAGAAGATGTGGTATATATATACAATGGAATATTATGCAGCCACCAAAAAAAAAAAAGAAACCTTGCCGTTTGCAATGATGTGGATTGAACTAGAGGGTATGCTAAGCGAAATATGTCAATCAGAGAAAGACAAGTATCATATGATCTCACTGATATGAGGAATTTGAGGAACAAGACAGAGGATCATAGGGAAGGGAGGGACAAATGAAGATGAAACCAGAGAGGGAGACAAACCATAAGAGACTCTTAATCTCAGGAAACAAACTGAGGGTTGCTAGAGTGGAGGGGGGTGGGAGGGAAGGGGTGGCTGGGTGATGGACATTGGGGAGGGTATGTGCTATGGTGAGCACTGTGTAAGACTGATGAATCACAGACCTGTACCCCTGAAACAAATAATATATTTTATATTAATAAAAAAGAAGCTTTATATCTTGATGAAGTCCCAATAGTTCATTTTTGCTTTTGTTTCCCTTGCCTTTAGATACATGTCTTGCAAGAAGTTGCTGTGTCTGAGTTCAAAGACATTGTTTCCTGTGTTCTCCTCTAGGATTTTGATGGATTCCTGTCTCACATTGAGGTCTTTCATCCATTTTGACTTTATCTCTGTGTATGGTGTAAGAGAATGGTCCAGTTTCATTATTCTGCATGTGGCTGTCCAATATTCCCAGCACTATTTATTGAAGAGACTGTCTTTTTTCCATTGGATATTCTTTCCTGCTTTGTTGAAGATTAGTTGACCATAGAGTTGAAGGTCCATTTCTGGGTTCTCTATTCTGTTGACCTATGTGTCTGTTTTTGTGCCAGTACCATGCTGCCTTGATGATCACAGCTTTGAAATATAGCTTGAAGTCAGGCATTGTGATGCTCCCAGCTTTGGTTTTCTTTTTCAACATTCCCCTGATGATTCAGGATCTTTTCTAGTTCCATACAAATTTTAGGATTGTTTGTTCCAGTTCCGTGAAAAATGTCAATGGTATTTTGATAGGGATTGAATTGAATGTGTAGATTGTTCTTGATAGCATAGACGTTTTAACAATATTTATTCTTCTAATCCATGAGCATGGAATATTTTCCATCTTATTGTGTCTTCCTCAATTTCTTTCATAAGTGTTCTATAGTTTTTAGAGTACAGATCCTTTACCTCTTTGGTTATGTTTATTCCTAAGTATCTTATGGTTTTTCATGCAATTGTACATGGGATCTATTCCTTAATTTCTCTTTCTTCAGTCACGTTGTTAGTGCAATTGATTTCTGTGCATTGATTTTTTATCCTGTCACGTTGCTCAATTGTTGTATGAGTTCTAGCAGTTTTGGAGTGGTGTCTTTTGAGTTTTCCAAATAAAGTATCATGTCATCTGCAAAGAGTGAGAATTTGACTTCTTTGCCAATTTGAAAGCCTTTTATTTCTTTTGGTTGTCTGCTGAATGCCTTTTATTTCTTTTTGTTGTCTGATTGCTGAGGCTAGGACTTCTAGTACTATGTTGAACAAAAGTGTTGAGAGTGTACATCCTTGTCGTGTTCCTGACCTTAGGTGAAAAGCTCTTAGCTTTTCCCCATTGAGAATGATATTCGCTGTGGGGTTTTGTAGATGGTTTTTATGATATTGAGGTATTAAAACTTCTTTCTATGTCAAATAAAATATCAATTTCTTAAGCATCCATATAGGTATGAATGAAAAAGGTAGTACAAGTAGTTAAAAGCTTTAGCTAAAAAATGTTTAATAATTGATTGTAAAAGGCGAGACTAACAGCTTGGAAATATTCATATTTTCTTGGTATTCATAGTTCAAAAAGAAACTACAAAATTATTTGTGATACTTAATGCTTGAAATTTTAAATTTGGGGGACCAGCCATGGGACATCATTTTTACTTCCCTTCTAAAATGATGGCAAAGTCCTCTCCATCAAATTGGCTGCTTTGCATATCTCCTTCAGGTTCAATATTAATGCTCTCAGAAGCCCCAAAGGGCCCAAGAAGCCACTAGATTAACATCAGTCTACGCTTACCAAATCTAAGCACCTAATTAGAATTTCTGAACATGTATTAAGTATTTCATTCCCTAAAAGAATACCATGAGGACTAGTCATTTTAAGATCCAATTATATAGTATGCTCATTTTCTATTTTCTATTTCTCATCATATGGGTGCATTAGAAAATTCTTGATTAAGAAAGTTTAAACTTCTATGCAATTGTCTCCTTATCTCATCCCTTTTCCTTTGTTTTTTTTTAATCTCTTTCCCTTTGTAACACGTACCTTTTTTGAACTATAAATCAATATAACTACCAATAATAGATGTAATCAGTTTGACTTTTGATGAAAACTGACATAGAGAAGACATGGCATTTAAAAACAGAAAATTACATAAGTGCTGGCAGTAATAATATAATTACTCAGAACTTGATGTAAGATAAAGCAGGATAGAATTTTTGGATGGCTTTAATATCATTTCAGTCACGGGCACCTGGGTGGGTCAGTTGGTTAAGCGACTGCCTTCGGCTCAGGTCATGATCCTGGAGTCCCGGGATCGAGTCCCGCATCGGGCTCCCTGCTCGGCAGGGAGTCTGCTTCTCCCTCTCCCACTCCCCGTTTGTGTTCCCTCTCTCTCTGTGTCTTTCTCTGTCAAATAAATAAATAAAATCTTTGAAAAAAAAATATCATTTCAGTCACTCCAGACGTACAAACTTTTCAAATATCTTCCATGGTTAGTCCCACATTTCCATGAATGTCCCTTAATTTCATTCTTCCTCATGTAGAGTAATTTATAAGAGTTGGTGAAATCAGAAGAGAAGTGGAATAGGGATAAATAGTCAGCATTAGAGGCATAAGGGCATTCTATCCTGGCTAAATTAAATGTATTGATATGATATGCATTTGCAAAAACTACACATTTTTCTAGGAAATTTTGTAAACAATCTTCAAATGGATAAGTCAGTGTCTGAGACTGCTACTGCACATTTTAGGGTGACTGTATTGAAGCTAGCATGCATACAGCCAGGTGAGCAATCTAAACATGGGTCTATGAGAAGACCAGAAAAACATATCATGTGATATTCATTTCAAAACCACCTTAATTTCCAACACACTTTGTCTCACAGATGTGAAACTATACTTCCAATGAACACAAAAAAGTGCTGAAATCCATTAGAAAGTACTTGTGAAATAGTCATGTGAAAAGTACTTGTGAAAAGTCATAGGACTTTGCTTTGATGATTTGAAAAGCAGCAGAAGAGCATAAACCTAAATTCTACCTGGACAGGGGTTTGTTTTCCCTGCTCATTTGAAATCAGAGACAACAGTAATAAATTGTTTAGTATAATCCTAAAGTTCTCTCTTCATTTAGACTAAAAAGATTGGTAAGTCTATGAACAAATAGGTCATCTTATATGATACATACACTTTCTATTGCCATATTTGAAACCCCTTTATAGTTTGCTTGAACTACAATCTTTCGCACACTGATTACACAATACACCCTATGAGCATGGGTTAGTGCTAGTGGTTCTTGAAAATAATTACACATTACAATTAATAACAACATGGCAAAAGCTTTCAGCCTGCTTTGTTTGGCATATAATGGAAAGTTTGAAAGACATCTTTCTTTTTCTCAGCCCTTCACGTCAGAAGGTATTATTTGCTTCCCTTGTTTTTTAGCACTGAATATGAGGCAGAGAGACAAAAACAATTTGCCAAAGGTCAAGCAGAATGTCAGGAAAATTACTGTGAATAAAACCTGAGGCTTACTAATAATGAGGTACCTGGTTTCATTGCCTGATATACGCAAGCACTGTACTTTGACTTGTCCCCTACTAGATATACTACTATTTCCACTTCATTCTCCATAACTGCTCATTAGAGTGGGGTTAAAAAGAAGCAACACCAAACAGTGGCAGATATGGTGCTATCTTAAAACAGAAATCTGAATTAATCGAAGCTCAGCTGTGATTCAAACATACAGAAGAATGAGTCGAGCTCTAGGATACATTTAACAACTCTCTTATCTTGTATTTCTGTTGAAAAATTACTTTTCACATTTCTCTTGAAAAGTTATATCTTATATTAGGACACAATCAACTTTGTTGCTAGCTGGTTATAATAAGACAATAAGGTTATATGACCAAACACAAAGTGTGCTCGTAGATACTTAGCTGACTATACCTCAATCTAAAATTTATAGTCCCAAAGTGTATTATTAGTATAGTTCTGAATAGGCCACATACAAACAATGAGACATCCAGGTTTACATGATATTTAATGATTAAAAATAGACATCTTGGGAGGTGGGCAAAGACGGCAGAGGAGTAGGGACTCTATTTCAACCAGTCACCTGAATTGAGCTGGATATAGACCAGACCACTCTGAACACCTACAAAATCAGCATGAGATGTAAGAAGATATATCTGGATCTTAACTAAGAGAATATCGCCAGCAGTTGGCTTCAAGGTATGAAGCATGGAGCCATCATTCCCCAGGCAGATATCAGAAGATAAATGGAAGGGGGAGGGAGCTGCCATAAGTGCTTGAGCCGGGAGGGTGAAATAATACAGGAGCACAAAAGCCTCCCACGCTGGGGACCGGGCACACACTCACAGACAGGTAGTGGCTGGGAAAGGACTTTAGGGCAGCTCTCTGGACTGAAACCTGGAGCTGCAGGGGCACACGGTCCAACTGGGGGTGGCTGGTGGTTTTAGAAGCACAAAGGGCAGAGATGTGCCTGGACCTGGAAGCGAGGGCTGAGAGTGCTGCTGTGGGGTACAAAACCCAGGACACCGTGGTTTTAACAGCACAGACAGAAATGGAGATAGTGTGGCCTGGAGAGCTCACTGAAGAACAGACTGTGATCTCTCTGCTCTGAGGCAAAGGTTTGGAAATGGTCACTTCTGCTCTGACTCTCAGAAGAGATGTGGAAAGCCACCAGGGAAAGTCACCGAGAACAAAAGCCCCCAAAAAACAGTTTTTCACTGTTTTTCACAGGGGGCAGGGCAACTCTGCCCAAACAGGGTTGACTGAGTAACAGTGCGACAGACTCCTCTCACCCCCCCCCCCCCCCCCCCAAGACAGGCTGGGAAAACAAGAAGCCAGCAAAATCTAAGGTCCCTATAAAACAGGTGCATCTTGCTTGGGTTGTGGTCAATAATTTGGACTCTGTACATTCCCTCAACCATCCCTCAACAGAATAACTAAGAGGAGGAACCCCCAAAATAGGAAAGACTCAGACACTATGCCTTTCACCACAGATTTACAAATAGATATAGATATAAGCAAGATGTCAGAAATAGACTTCAGGGTAACAGTTAAGGAGGCGATAACTAGAAAGGAGAAATCAATTTATTGCAAAATAGAGTCTCTAAAGGCAGAAATGAGAGTTGATCTGGCAGAACGTAAAATTCTATCAGTGAAATCCAATCTAATCCACATATTCTAACAGCTAGGGTAAACAAGGCAGAAGAATGAATTAGTGATCTAGAAGACAAACTGATAGAAAAGAAGGAAAATGAGGAGGCCTGGGAGAAACAGTTTAAAATCCATGAAAACAGAACCAGAGCAATAAGTGACGACATGAAACATTCCAATGTCAGAATTATTGTGACCCCTTATGGGGTGGACAGAGAGAGGACTAGAAGATATATTTGAGAATATCATAGTGGAGAACTTCCCTAACTGGGGAATGAAACAAACATTCTTGTCCTAGAGGCAGAGAGGACCCCTCCCAAGATCAAGGAGAACAGACCAATGCCCTGGCATGTAATAGAAAAACCCAAAAATCTTAGAACCAAGGAACCCATCTTAAGGGCAGTTAGGGGGAAGAGATTCCTTACATACAGAGGGAGGAACATCAGAATAACATCAGACCTATCCACAGAGACCTGGCAAACCAGAAAGGGCTGGCAAGACATATTCAGAGTACTAAATGAGAAGAATATGCAGCCAAGAATACTTTATTTGGCAAGGTTGTCATTTAGAATGGATGGATACATACAGAGTTTCAGGACCAGAAGAAACTGAAAGAATATGTGACCACCAATCTGGCCCTGCAAGAAACATTCAGGGGGGTTCGATAAAAGAAGAAAAACCCCAAGAGTGATATAGAACAGAAATTTACAGAGACAATCTATAGAAACAAGGACTTCACAGGCAACATTTTGAAAATTAATTCATATCTTTCAATAATCACTCTCAACGTGAACAATGTAAATGTTCCCATAAAACGGAACAGGGCTGCAGATTGGATAAAAAGACAAGACCCATCCATATGCTGTCTACAAGAGACTCATTTTGAAAGTAAAGATACGTTCAAACTAAAAGTGAAGGGATGGAGATCCATCTTTCATGCCAACTGACCTCAAAAGAAAGCTGGGATAGCAATTCTCATAACAGACAAATTAGATTTTAAGCTAAAGACTGTAATTAGAGACACAGAAGAACACTACATAATTCTTAAAGGGACTGCCAACAAGAAGATCTAACAATTGTGAATATCTATGCCCCCAAAATGGGAGCAGCCAACTTCATAAGCCAACTGTTAATAAAAATAAAGAGTCATATAGATAATAATACTTTAATTGTAGGAGACCTCAATACTCCACTCTCAGCAATAGACAGATTGTCTAAGCAGAAAATCAACAAAGAAACAAGAGCTTTGAATGACACACTGGACCAGATGGACCTCATAGATATATACAAAACATTCCACCCTCAAACAACAGAATACTCATTCTTCTCAAACGCACATGGAACTTTCTCCAGAATAGACCACATACTTGGTCACAGATCAGGTCTCAACCAATACCAAAAGATTGAGATTATTCCATGCATATTCTCAGACCATAATGGTTTAAAACTGGAACTCAATCACAAGAAAAAAATTGGCAGAAATTCAAACACTTGGAAGTTAAAGACCACTCTGCTCAAGAATGTTTGGGTCAACCAGGAAATCAAAGAATAACTTAAACAATTCATGGAAACCAATGAGAATGAAAACACATCAGTCCAAAACCTATGCGACACTGCAAAGGAGGTCCTAAGGGGGAACAAATAGCCATCCAAACTTCACTCAAAAAAAAATAGAAAAATTCAGAATTCACCAACCTACTTTACACCTTAAAGAACTAGGAAAAAGGAACAAACAATGCCTAAGCCATGCATTAGAAGACAAATAATTAAGATTAGAGCAGAGATCAATGATTTAGAAACCCAAAACACAGTAGATCAGATCAATGAAACTAGGAGCTGGTTCTTTGAAAGGATTAATAAGATCAATAAACTACTGGCTAGACTTATCCAAAAGAAAAGAGAAAGGACACAAATTAATGAAATTATGAATGAAATGGAAGAGATCACAACTAATACCAAGGAAATAGAAATAATTATTAGAAATTATTATCAACTACTATATGCCAATAAATTAAGCAACCTGGATGAAATGGTTGCTTTCCTGGAATCCTATAAGCTGCCAAGACTGAAGCAGGAAGAAATTGACAACCTGAATAGGCCAAGAACCAGTAACAAGATTGAAGCAGTGATCCAAAACCTCCCAAAAAACAAGAGTCCAGGGCCTGATGGATTCCCTGGGGAATTCTAACAAACATTCAAAGAAGAAACAATACCTATTCTCCTGAAACTGGTTCAAAACACAGAAGCAGAAGGAAAGCTTCCAGACTCATTCTATGAGGCCAGCATTACCTTAATCCCCAAACCAGGCAAAGACCCCATCACAAAGGTGAATTTCAGACTGATAACCCTGATGAATATGGATTCCAAAATTCTCAACAAAATTCCAGCTAATAGGATCCAACAATACATTAAAAGGATCATCCACCACGACCAAGTGGGATTTATCTCTGGGATGCACGTGTGGTTCCAACATTCACAAATCAATCACTGTGAGAGAACACATTTATAAGAATAGAAAGAAGAACCCTATGGTCCTCTCAATTGATGCAGAAAAAGCATTTGACAAAATACAGCATCCTTTCCTGATTAAAACACTTCAGAGTTTAGGGATAGAGGGAATATTCCTCAAGTTTATAAAATCCATCTATGAAAAACCCACAGCGAATATCATTCTTAATGGGGAAAAGCTGAGAGCCTTTCCCTTAAGATCACAAACACAACAAGAATGCCCATTCTCATCACTATTGTTCAACATAGTACTAGAAGTCCTAGCAACAGCAATCAGACAACAAAAAGAAATAAAAGGTATTCAAATTGGCAAGAAGTAATCATACTCTCTCTCTTCGCACAAGACATGATACTTTATGTGGAGAACCCAAAAGACTCCACCCCCAAATTACTAGAACTCATAGAGCAATTCAGTAATGTGGCAGGATAAAAAATCAATGCACGGATATCAGTTTCTTTCTTATACACTAACAATGTAACTGTAGAAAGAGAAATTAGAGAATTGATTCCATTTATTTTTTTTTTAAAGATTTTATTTATTTATTTGAGAGAGAGAGAGAATGAGAGAGAGCACATGAGAGAGGGGAGGGTCAGAGGGAGAAGCAGACTCCCTGCCGAGCAGGAAGCCCGATGCGGGACTCGATCCAGGGACTCCAGGATCATGACCTGAGCTGAAGGCAGCCGCCCAACCAACTGAGCCACCCAGGTGCCCGAATTGATTCCATTTAAAACAGCACCAAAAACCATAAGATACCTCGGAATAAACCTAACCAAAGAGATAAAGGATTTATACCCTAGGAACTACAGAACACTCATGAAAGAAATTGAAGAAGACACAAAAAGATGGAAAAATATTCCATGCTCATGGATTGGAATAAACATTGTTAAAATGTCTATGCTACCCAGAGCAATCTATACCTTCAATGCCATCCTGATCAAAATACTGACAGCATTTTTCCAAGTGCTGGAACAAACAATCCTAAAATTTGTATGGAATCAGAAAAGATCCCGAATCTCCAAGGAAATGTTGAAAAAGAAAAACAAAGCTAGGGGCATCACGTTTTCTGATGTCAAGCTGCCTTTCAAAGCTGTGATCACCAAGACAGCATGGTACTGGCACAAAAACAGACACATAGACCAATGGAACAGAATAGAGAGCCCAGATATGGACCCTCAACTCTATGGTCAAATAATCTTTGACAAAGCAGGAAAAAATATGCAATGGAAAAAAGACAGTCTCTTCAATAAATTGTGCTGGGAAAATTGGACAGCTATATACAGAAGAATGAAACTGGACCATTCTCTTACACCATACACAAAGATAAACTCAAAATGGATGAAAGACCTCAATGTGAGACAGGAATCTATCAAAATCCTAGAGGAGAACATAGGCAGTAACCTCTTCGACCTTGGCCACAGCAACTTCTTTCAAGATTCATCTCCAAAAGGTAGTGAAACAAAAGCAGAAATGAACTTTTGGGACTTCATCAAGATAAAAAGCTTCTGCACAGCAAAGAAACAGTCAACAAAACAAAGTGACAACCCCCAGAATGGGAGAAGATATTTGCAAATGACACTACAGATAAAGGGCTGATATCCAAGATCTAAAAAAAACTTCTCAAGCTCAACACCCAAAAAACAAATAATCAAGTCAAAAAATGGGCAGAAGACATGAACATACACTTCCCCAAAGAAGACATACAAATGGCTAACAGACACATGAAAAAATGTTTATCATCATTAGCCATCAGGGACATTCAAATCAAAACCACATTGAGATACCACGAGTTAGAATGGCAAAAATGGACAAGGCAAGAAACAACAAATGTTGGAGAGGTTGTGGAGAAAGGGGAACCGTCTTACACTGTTGGTGGGAATGCAAGTTGGTACAGCCACTTTGGAAAACAGTGTGGAGGTGCCTCAAAAATTTAAAAATAAAGCTACTCTATGACCCAGCAAATACATTACTGGGTATTCACTGCAAAGACACAGATGTAGTGAAAGGAAGGGCCATATGCACCCTAATGTTCATATCAGCAATGTTGCAATAGCCAAACTGTGGAAAGAGCTGAGATGCCCTTCAACAGAGGAATGGATAAAGAAGATGTGGTCCATATATACAATGGAATATTACTCAGCCATCAGAAAGGATGAATACCCAACTTTTACATCAACATGGATGGGACTGGAGGGGATTATGCTAAGTGAAATAAGTCAAACTGAGAAAGTCAATTATCATATGGTTTCACTAAATTGTGGAACAGAAGGAATTGCATGGAGGACATTAAGAGAAAGAAGGAAAAGTGAAAGGGGGGAAATCTGAGCAGGAGACGAACCATGAGAGACTATGGACTCCAAGAAACAAACTGAGGGTTTTAGAGGGGAGGGAGGTAGGGGGATGGATTAGCCCAGTGATGGGTATTAAGGAGGGCACGTATTGCATGGAGCACTGGATGTTACATGCAAACAATGAATCATGGAACAGTACATCAAAACTAATGATGTACTGTATGGTGACTAACATAACATAACATAACATAACATAACATAACATAACATAACATAATAAATAATAATTATAAAATGGTAAAATAAATAAAAATAGACATCCTGTCAAAAATCCAACCATAGAAGTTTGCCATAGAGATGGTTTTAGCTATGCTGACAGATCACTAAATATATAAATCCTCCTTTTCTATTTAGAAGAAATTTGATGGAAAAAGAAGTTTGAGAAGATCTGTATCAGTGACTGGTATAAGAAAGTGGAGAGTATTGCATTAAATTATCACTTTCAAGCTGTCTCTTTATGTTGGGCTACTAAATTGATAATTTTTACTGAATTATAAAATCAAGTTGCATTGTGGAAATAAATATTCCTCCAAGTGGTTTTACAGATATTTTAATTGAATATCTTTTTAGGGAGGTAATATAAGAAACTAAATTGGCCTTTTCGATATATTAAAATAATCTGTGTAGGGACACCTGGTTGGCTCAGTCAGTTAAGCATCTGCCTTCCACTCAGGTCATGATCTCGGGATCCTGGCATCAAGCCTCGGGTCAGGCTCCCTGCATAGTGTGGAGTCTGCTTCTCCCTCTCGCTCTGCCCTCCCAACCCCAGCACACATGCCCTTTTTCTCTCTTTCTCTCAAATAGATAAATAAAGTCTTTTAAAAAATAAAATAAAATAATCTGTGTAGATGGTTGGAATGTTAAGGTAACATAGCATTAAACACTTATTGGCATCACAATAGTTCAAAATCTTGGGTGTTATAATTAGTTCTGTCTCTGGCATTATTATGCACATTCCTAATACATAGAACTAGAGATACTGGTAGGCAAAGAGATTCTCAGTTTTTCATTCCTATTGCTTTTTTAATCTAGATGCTAATCAGTAGACTAAGTCATGCCAACTCAGAGTTAGAAATCAGAACTATTCTAAGATTATGGCATTGTGTTTTTCTAGCAAAATGTTTTTACCTGCTTTGACTAATCCTATTTTAACTACTCTAACTTTAAATAGCTCACAGAGCAGCACTTGTAACTCTTAAATTGATATAACTAATTTCATTCTTAATTTAATTTTGTGACAGCTCAGATCTTAAAAGCCATCTATTGTTCCCCTGTCAGACTTAGAAAAGACTGAAATATCCAAGTACATACTTCCTGGTTCATACCAAAATGATGGCTATGTCTACAGGAAATCAATACACTGGATGACTGAGCCTGTTCTATAAATTTAGGGAAAAAAATAAGGAAAATAATCCAATTTAATGATTTAGGGCTAGAATAGTTAAAAATTAGTTTTGCAAAATGGGTTCCGTAAGATGTTTTGTGGATATATCATGAATGAGAGCAGAATATTGTCACATTTATTTCACATTATTTGAATCAATAAAGCATTCAGCTTTTCAAAGACTTCACTTTTGTGGAGCAGTTTTAGGTTTACAACAAAATTGAGAGTAAGGTACAGAGATTTATCATATACCACCTACACTTACACACACATCACTCACCAAAACAGTATATTTTTTACTAATCACAACACATCCTAATTCACCCGATGCTATAGTTTAACTTAGGGTTCACTCTTGGTGTTGTACCTTCTATGGGTATGGACAAAAGTATGACTTATATCCATCATTATAATTTGATACAGAATATTTTTACTGTCCTAAGAGTCTTCTGTGTTCTGCCCCTTCATCCCCCATTCCCAATCTTGGCAACCATTGATCTTTTTTTATTTCCATATTTTTGCCTTTTCCAGAGTGTTATGTTCTTGGGATCATATAATATATAATAACCTTTTCAGATTGGCTTTGTTTTCAGTTAGTAATATGGAATTTAAGGTTCCTCCATGTCTTTTCATGGCTTGATAGTTCCTTTCCTTTTAGTGCTGAATAATATTCCATTGTTTTAATGTACTATAGTTTATTTATCTATTCACCTACTAAAGGATATCTTTATTGCATCCAAGCTTTGACAATTATGAATAAAGCTGTTATAAACTTCTATGTACAGGTTTTTTGTCAACATAGTTTTCAACTGCTTTGAGTAAACACCAAGGAACATCATTGCTGGATCCTATGATATGACTATGTTTAGTTTTGTAAGATACCACTAAACTGTCTTCCAAAGTGGCTGTATGATTTTGCATTCCCACCAGCAATGTAGGAGAGTTCCTGTTGTTCCACATGCTTGTCAGCATTTGGTGTTGTCTGCATTTTGGATTTGGTCATTTTAATAGGTGTGTAGTGGTATCTCTTGTTTTAATTTGCGTTTCCCTGATGGCATATGATGTGGAGCATCTTTTCATATGCTTATATGTTACCTGTAGATCTTCTTTGGTGAGATGTCTGTTAAAGTCTTTGAACCATTTTTTATTCAGGTTGTTTGTTTTTTATTAAGTTTTTAAAGTTTTTGTATATTTTGAGGAACAGACTTTATTACATGTGTCTTTTTGCAAATATTTATCTTTAGGCTGTGCCTTGTTTTCTCATTATCTCGGCATTTTCTTTTTCAGAACAGAAGTTTTTAGTTTTAATGAAGTCTAGCTAATCCATTTTTTTTTTCATGAATTATGTCTTTGGTGTTGTATCTAAAAAGGCAACACCATACCCAAGATCATTTAAATTTTCTCTATGTTATTTCCTAGGAGTTTCATAGTTTTATATTTTATATTTAGGTTTATGATCCATTTTGAGTTAATCTCTGTGGAAGGTAAAAGTCTGCATGTAGATTCATTTATTCGCATGTGGATGTCCAGTTGTTCCAGCACCATTTGTTGAAGAGACTATCTTTGCTCCATTGTAACATTCACTTTTTTTGGTAATTTAGATTTTGCATTAGTGATGCCAGTAGAAATTGGTACTCTATTCTGTCACTTCAGATAATAGCTGCTTTTCCATTTTCTTTTTATTACAAATCAATAATGCAATTAACATAACAAGATCCCCTGAGCTATTTATGTAATTATTGCTTTTATAAAGAAAAGAACCACCACATAAGATGTAAAGCGGTTTAAAACAAAATCATAAAACAAGTTCCAGGAAACCACTCTTCAGAAAAACAGAATAGTGTATCTTTTACACAACCTTTTTTCTTTACAATTTTGTAATAACTGAAGGTAGACTAGCACCAACCAAATTAAGGAACTTACTCTATTCACTGAAAGAATCAACACAATCCAGTTTGGGTTCCCAAAAGAAAATGTGCTATCTTTCAGTTATGTTGATACTATTTTAGACCATTAATTCCTTTATTTTAACTTATGGAAAACAACTTTAGTACAAGAATAAGAAACTAAGCAGTCTGACCATGCATATATGCCACTTACTATATTAACCAAATAAGACTTATAACCAACTTAATCTGATGTATATTTAATGGCATTCATGAATTGTTTGTAAGATAAGTAGGCATAAATTTTAAGTAGTTATCATACCTCTCTCTCTCTCTTTCACACACACACACACACACACACACACACTTCTTGTCTCACTTTTAGATCTCCCATATCTCAAATACCATTTGAATTATTTTGTAGACTGTGAATTGAAGACAGTGAGGGGCAGTGACAGAGATTCATATTAAGCCAGATCACATAGTCAGGCAACTGTGGGAGATGCAAGCATCAGGGAGCAAAGTGAGGTACATTTAGGTGAATAATTAGAGTTGAAAGGTTTGGGTGCATAGGTAGACCATAAGATAATGCAGCCAGAAGTGGGGCTTTAAAATCTGAATCTATAAGAAAATCTGTGAGAGCAACTGGAAGGGGATAGGGCAACAGGTTAGTTTCAAATCTGGACAGGGGCTATGTTCTTTTTTATTTTCTTTAAAGATTTTATTTATTTATTTGAGAAAGAAAGAGCATGAGGGGGGAGGGGCAGAAGGAGAGGGAGAAGAAGACTCTCCACTGAGCAGGGAGCCCAATGTGGGGCTCAATCCCAGGACCCTGAGATCATGACCTGAGCAGAAGACAGAGATGCTTAACTGACTGAGCCACCCAGGTGCCTCTGGAGAAAGGCAATGTTCTTAGGTCTAAAGAAACTGATAAAATTAAAGCACTTCTGGTCCAGGTAATATTGGGATTACTACTTGAGAAATAATATTTGAAGACTCATCAAAACTTCATATTAAAAAGAAGTCAGAGGGGCGTGCCAGCCTGTGGGCTTTTCCCACCTACTCTCCCACCTCTGGAAGGGAAGGACACGCTTTCTACTGCGTGGTACTTATATCCCTGACAGAGCAACTTTCCTTTGATGATTTTCAAGAAAGCTGTGCTGTGAAGTGGCAAAATCTCCAGGAAGCAGCATGCCATTGCCTCTGGGAAACTGGTTCTTTTTTCCAGTGTGGTGGCCAGTGGGAGCTGTGCCCTTATATATTAGCTTACACAAAAATCTTTTTCTAGGGCTTCCTATTACCAGCTGGTGTTGGAGCAGCTACACAGCCAACCTGAGGCCCTGGAGGCTCTGTGCACTTCTCTCAATGTCTACTATCTCCTTCTCATCAACAAGTACAACTTTGTGGACATTGCCAATGCCTAGTTGAAGATTCTCGTCTCTGGATCCAAGTCAGAGGGTCATTTCTATGTCAGCTCAGCCAGAGATGCCCCTTTCAGAGGTGGCACCTTCAGGAGGTCTTCTTAAAGCTCGAGAATGGTCATCAGATACCTGTGTTCAAATTCAGTGGGGGCACTGGTGATGAAGTGAAAACAAAGTAAAGGTGGTCAAAAAGACAGCTTTCTCCAAGCATGACCTTTCCTCACCACCATGTACCCTTCATGACTGTGAGCCAGTTTTCCAACCACAGGGGATGATTGTATGTACTGGTATATGATAATTTTGGTATAACTCTAATTTGACCACAACTATTGTGGAGTTATTTAATCAGAAATGAAAATTTTACTACAAATTTATGAGAGTTTATTTGAAACTCACTGTCTAGGGCCCCTGGGTGGCTCAGTGGGTTGGGTGTCTGACTCTTGGTTTCAGCTCAGGTCATGATCTTATGGGTCGTGGGACAGAGCCCTGGTACTGGGCTCCATGCTCACCAGTGAGTCGGCTTGAAAATTCTTGCCCTCTGCCCCTCACCCCACCCATACATGCACTCTCTCTTTCATTCTCTCTCTCTCTAAAATAAAATAATTAAAAAAAAAAAAGAAAACTCACTGTCTAAAAGCAAAGCACAGGAGGGGAGAAAAGATAGCAGAGGAGTAGGAGACACTATTCCAACTGGTCCCTGGAATTGAGCTTGATATCTACCAGACCACTCTGAGCACCCACAAAACCAGCCTGAGGTGTAAGAAAATAGATCTGGATCTCTACAAACAGAATATCACAGGCGGTTGATTTTGAGGTATGAAGTGGGGAGCCGTGAATCTGCGGGCAGATATCAGAGGGTAAATGGCAGTGGGAAGGAGTCTGGCTGTGGGGTCCTATACCGCTGGTAAGTGACAGCCTCGCATGCTGGGGACAGGGCACAGACTCGCAGACTGGTAGCAGCAGGGAAGGACTTTAGGGAAGCCCCCTGGATGGAAACCCAGAGCAGCAGGTTTGTGTGAGCGACCTGGGAGCAGCTGGTGGTTTAGAAGCACAAAGGGCAGAGACGTGCTCCAACCTGGAGGCAGGACAGGAGCACTTTGGAGGGGCCAACAACCCAGGATCCTGTAGTTTATAGCAGCACAGACAGAAATGGAGATAGTGTGGCCTGGAGAGCTCATTGAAGAACAGACTGCAATCTCTCTGCTCTGAGGCAGGATGTTGGAAACAGTCACAAAAGCCCCAAAAAACTGGTTCCCACTGAGCCCATCCCCCGCCAAGGGGGCAGGGCAACTCCACCCAAACAGGGTTGCCTGAGTAACAGCGCGGCAGGCCCCTCACCCAGAAGACAGGCTGGGAAAACAAGAGGCGAGCAACCCTAAGTTCCCTAGAAAACAGGTGCATCTTGCTTGGGTTCTGGCCAATAATTTGGACTCTAAACATACCCTCAACCACCCATCAACAGAATGACTAGGAGGAGGAACCCCCAAAATAGAAAAGATTCAGAGATTATGACTTATGCAGCAATTTTACAAATGGATGCAGATATAACCACGATGTCGGAGATGGAATTCAGGCTAGCAATTGTGAAGACAAGAGCTAGAATGGAGAAATCCATTAATGGCAACATAGAGTCTCTAAGGGCAGAAAAGAAAGGTGAGTTGGCAGAACTTAAAAATGCTATCAATGAGATCCAATCTAATCTAGATAATCTAACAGCTAGGGTAAGTGAGGAAGAAGAACAAATCACTGACCTGGAAGACAATTTAATAGATAAAAAAGGAAAAGAGGAGGCCAGGGAAAAAACAACTCAGAATCCATGAAAATAGAATTAGAGAAATAAGTGACACCATGAAGCATTCCAATGGCAGAATTATTGGAATCCTGGAGGGAGTAGAGAGAGAGAGGACTAGAAGATGTATTTGAGCAAATCATAGCTGAGAACTTCCCTAATCTGGGGAATGAAACAAACATTCGTGTCCTAGAGACAGAGAGGACCCCACCCAAATTCAAGGAAAACAGGCCAACACCCCGGCATGTAATAGTAAAACTCACAAATCTTAGAACCAAGGGAACTATCTTAAGGGTAGTTAGGTGGAAGAGATTCTTTCCGTACAGAGGGAGGAATATCAGAATAACGTCAGACCTATCCACAGAGACCTAGCAAGCCAGAAAGGCCTGGCAAGACATATTCAGGGTACTAAATGAGAAGAACATGCAACCAAGAATACTTTATCCAGCAAAGCTGTCATTAAGAATGGATGGAGAGTCGCAGAGCTCCCAAGACCAGCAGAAACTGAAAGAATAGGTGACCACTAAGCCGGCCCTACAAGAAATATTAAGGGGGGGGGGGTCCCGTAAAAGGATAAAGACCCCAAGAGTGATATACAACAGAAGTTTACAGGGAAAATCTATAAAAACAACGTCTTCACAGGCAACATGATGACAATTAATTCTTATCTTTCAATAATCACTCTCAACGTGAATGGCCTAAATGCTCCCATAAAACACCACAGGGTTGCAGATTGGATAAAAAGACAGGACCCATCCATATGCTGTCTACAAGAAACTCATTTTGAATCTAAAGATACATCCAGACTAAAAGTGAAGGGATGGAGATCCGTCTTCCATGCCAAGAGACCTCCAAAGAAAGCTAGGGTAGCAATTCTTATATCAGACAAATTAGATTTTAAACTAAAGTCTGTAATTAGAAACACAGAAGGACACTATATCATTCTTAAAGGGTCTATTCAACAAGAAGATCTAACAACTGTAAATATCTATGCCCCCAAAATGGGAGCAGCCATCTACATAAACCAACTGTTAACCAAAATAAAGAGTCCTATTGATAACAATACGTTAATTGTAGGAGACCTCAATACTCCAATCTCAGCAATGGACAGATCATCTAAGCAGAAAATCAACAAGGAAACAAGAGCTTTGAAAGACACACTGGACCAGATATCTATCTATATATATATATATACATATATACAGAACATTCCACCCTAAAACAACAGAATACTCATTTTTCTCAAGTCCACATGGAACTTTCTCCAGAATAGACCACATACTGGGTCACAAATCAGGTCTCAACCAATACCAAATGACTGAGATTATTCCCTGCATATTCTCAGATCACAGTGCTTTAAAACTGGAACTCAATCACAAGAAAAAAATTTGGCAGAAATTCAAACACTTGGAAGCTAAAGACCACTCTGCTCAAGAATGTTTGGGTCAACCAGGAAATCAAAGAAGAACTTAAACAATTCATGGAAATCAAGGAGAATGAAAACACATCAGTCCAAAACCTATGGGATACTCCAAAGGCAGTCCTAAGGGAGAAATACATAGCCATCCAAGTCTCACTCAAAAAAATAGAAAAATCTCAAATTCACCAATTAACTCTACAGCTTAAAGAACTAGAGAAAAAGCAACAAATGATGCCTAAGCCACGCATTAGAAGAGAAATAATTAAAATTAGAGCAGAGATCAATGAATTAGAAACCCAAAACACAGCAGATCAGATCAATGAAACTAGAAGTTGGTTCTTTGAAAGAATTAATCAGATCGATAAACCACTGGCCAGACTTATCCAAAAGAAAAGAGAAAGGACCCAAATTAATAGAATTATGAATGAAAGGGGAGAGATCACGACTAATACCAAGGAAATAGAAACAGTTATTAGAAATTACTATCAATAACTATATGCCAATAAACTGAGCAATCTGGATGAAATGGATGCCTTCCTGGAATCCTATAAGCTGCCAAGACTGAAACAGGAAGAAATTGACAACCTGAATAGGCCAATAACCAGTAACAAGATTGAAGCAGTGATCCAAATCCTCCCAAAAAACAAGAGTCAGAGTCTGATGGATTCCCTGGGGAATTCTACCAAACATTCAAAGAAGAAATAATACCTATTCTCCTGAAACTGGTTCAAAAAACAGAAGCAGAAGGAAAGCTTCCAGACTCATTCTATGAAGCCAGCATTACCTTAATCCCCAAACCAGGCAAAGACCCCATCAAAAAGGAGAATTTCAGACCGATAACCTTGATGAATATGGATTCCAAAATCCTCAACAAAATTCTAGCTAATAGGATCCAACAATACATTAAAAGGATCATCCACCACAACCAAGTGGGATTTATCCCTGGGATGCAAGGGTGGTTCAACATTTGCAAATCAATCAGTGTGATAGAACACATTAATAAGAGGAGAGACAAGAACCATATGGTCCTCTCAATTGATGGAGAAAAAGCATTTGACAAAATACAGCATCCTTTCCTGAATAAAACTCTTCACAGTATAGGGATAGAGGGAACATTCCTCAAGTTCATAAAATCCATCTATGAAAAAACCACAGCAAATATCATCCTCAATGGGGAAAAGCTGAGAGCCTTTCCCTTAAGATCAGGAACACGTCAAGGATGCCCACTCTCACCACTATTGTTCAACATAGTACTAGAAGTCCTAGCAACAGCAATCAGACAACAAAAAGAAATAAAAAGTATTCAGATTGGCAAAGAAGAAGTCAAACTCTCTCTTCTCGCACATGACATGATACTTTATGTGGAAAACCCAAAAGACTCCACCCCCAAATTACTAGAACTCATCCAGGAATTCAGTAATGTGGCAGGATACAAAATCAATGCACAGAAATCAGTTGCTTTCTTATACACTAACAATGCAACTGTAGAAAGAGAAATTAGAGAAACGATTCCATTTACAATAGCACCAAAACCCATAAGATACCTCAGAATAAACCTAACGAAAAAAGTAAAGGTCTATACTCTAGGAACTACAGAACAGTCATGAAAGAAATTGAAGAAGACACAAAAAGATGGAAAAATATTCCATGCTCATGGATCGGAAGAATAAACATTGTTAAAATGTCTATGCTACCCAGAGCAATCTATACCTTCAATGCCATCCCAATCAAAATTCCAATGACATTTTTCAAAGTGCTGGAACAAATAATCCTAAAATTTGTATGGAATCAGAAAAGACCCCAAATCACCAAGGAAATGTTGAAAAAGAAAAACAAAGCTGGGGGCATCACGTGCCCAATTTCAAGCTATTACAAGGCTTTGATCACCAAGACAGCATGGTACTTGCACAAAAGCAGACATATAGACCAATGGAACAGAATAGAGAACCCAGATATGGACCCTCAACTCTATGTCCAAATAATCTTTGACAAAGCAGGAAAAAATATACAATGGAAAAAAGACAGTCTCTTCAATAAATGGTGCTGGGAAAATTGGACAGCCACATGCAGAAGAATGTAATTCGACCATTCTCTAACACCATACACAAAGCTAAACTCAAAATGGATGAAAGACCTCAATGTGAAACAGGAATCCATCAAAATCCTAGAGGAGAACATAGGCAGTACCCTCTTTGACATCGGCCACAGCAACTTCTTTCAAGATACATCTCCAAAGGCTAGTGAAACAAAAGCAAAAATGAACTTTTGGGAGTTCATCAAGATAAAAAGCTTCTGCACAGCAAAGGAAACAGTCAACAAAACAAAGAGGCAACCCACTGAAAGGGCGAAGATATTTGCAGAGGACACTACAGATAATGGGCTGGTATCCAAGATCTATAAAGAACTCCTCAAGCTCAACACCCAAAAAACAAATAATCAAGTCAAAAAATGGGCAGAAGATATGAAAAGACATTTCTCTGAAGAAAACATACAAATGGCTAACAAACACTTGAAAAAATGCTCATCATCATTAGCCATCAGGGAAATTCAAATTAAAACCACATTGACATACCACCTTACACCAGTTAGAATGGCAAAAATGGATGGGGAAAGGAACAACAAATGTTGGAGAGGTTGTGGAGAAAGGGGAACCGTCTTACACTGTTGGTGGGAATGCAAGTTGGTACAGGCACTTTGGAAAACAGTGTGGAGGTTCCTCAAAAATTTAAAAATAGAGCTACCCTCTGACCCAGCAATTGCATTCCTGTGTATTTACCCCAAAGACACAGATGTAGTGAAAAGAAGGGCCATATGCTCCCCAATGTTCATAGCAGCAATGTCCACAACAGCCAACCTGTGGAAAGAGCCGAGATGCCCTTCAACAGACGAATGGATAAAGAAGATGTGGTCCATATATACAATGGAATATTACATAGCCATCAGGAATGATGAATACCCAACTTTTACATCAACATGGATGGGACTGGAGGAGATTATCCTAAGTGAAATAAGTCAAGCAGAGAAAGTCAATTATCATAAAATTTCACTTATTTGTGGAACATAAGGAATAGCATGGAGGACATTAGGAGAAGGAAGGGAAAAATGAAGGGGGGGAAATTGGAGGGAGAGATGAACCATGAGAGACTATGGACTCTGAGAAACAAACAGAGTTTTAGAGGTTAGCAGGGAAGGGAGACTGGTTAGCCCGGTGTTGGATATTAAGGAGGGCACATACTGCATGGAGCACTGGGTATTTTATGAAAACAATGGATCTTGGATCACCACATCAAAACTAATGATGTATTGTATGGTGACTAACATAACATAATAAATTTTTTTTTAAAAATAACATAAAAATAAATAAATAAAAGCAAAGCACAGAATAAAAGAAACCAGTATTTAAAAAAAAAAGAAGAAAAAGCCAGAGTCACTCTTCTAAATGAAAATCAGGGAATCTCTTGCTTGACATTTCCAGTGGTTCTCCATCACATTTAGAATGAAATCTAAATTTTACCATGGTTTATAAGATTTACCTTGACTTGCCCTAATCCTATCCCATCTTTTTGGCATTCCTTGGAAGATGCCAAACTCACTTTCATCTCTGGGATTTTGCACTTTCTGTACTCTTTGCTTATAATCTTGGCTCATTCCCTTAATGCATTAAGGACTCTACTCAAATGTCTACTCCTCAGAGATGTTCTCTCTGAGAATCCTATTTAAAACAGTAACCTACCACTCTTGAACCCTGTACCACTTTTTATTTTTCTTTATATGTGGCACTGTTGAATATGTTTATTTATTTATTTTATACCCTCTCCATTAGAATATCAGTTCCATGAAGGGAGAACTTTCTATTATGTCAGTCTTGTAACACTAACGGGAGAGGTAGATTTATTGCTATGAAGTTAATTAAATGTAAATTTCAGGAATTTCATTTGCATAGGCCCCTTTCAATGCCTTACATGTAATTCTGAATTTATAATTTTTTAGTCTTCTTTTCAAATTGAGCTTATCAAAATGATATTAGCTTTAGACCTTATTAAACCTCTGCTTAATATCTAGTGCCTGACATTTCATAAGCCCTCAATAAATATTTTTGAATGAATGAATTTTAAAAATGAATGAATACTTAAATATCTTAAGATAAAAAGATATGTTAGATCTCTCCTTGATAGCAAGCTTTGATAAGGTTGGGCTTGTTTGAAAGGTGAAAGATGTTGGGTGTCTGTTGAGAATAGTGGAACAAGGCTGTTCTGAAGGATATGGAAGAGATACTAAAAAAGGATGCTGTAGGCTCTTAAAACAAACTTTGTTTACTTCATAACTTTTCCTAGTGTTGGGATACTACCTTATGACTTAGTGCCTTAATAAACAATGTTCTAATTATAATTCCATTTTTTGTGACACAGTCTTTTTTATCTTATATTTACTAAGATACGAACTATCCTTTCTAGTATATCCAGGGAGTATCCACACTTTAAAGAAATCATTGGGGCACCTGGGTGTCTCAGTTGGTTAAGCTTCCAACTCTTGGTTTTGGCTCAGGTCATGATCTTGCAGTCATGGGATCAAGCCCTGTGTGGGGCTCTGTACTCAGCATGGAGTCTGCTTCAGATTCTCTCTCCCTCTCCCTCCCACTCTCTCTTTCTCTCTCTCTCAAATAAGTAAATAAAATTTTTAACAAAAAAGAAGAAATCGTTGAAGCATGACTGTCTCCTCATTACTAGATTGGATTATTTCTTCCTTTTTCCTACATTGTTTTTATAGTTCTCAAGACTTTTAAGAAAGTTTATGGATTCAACCAGGATTGTGTAATAGAGTGGCATTTGCCCAGTGGAAAAACAGATGCACATTGTAAGTATACCTTATAAATACAGTTGAGTATTTATATTTAAATATTTAAATATATACATATTTATATATGTTTATATATATAATAGACACCAATATATTATATATACTAAAGGTGAGAGAGATTTATTTATTTATTTATTTATTTTTAAAGATTTTATTTATTTATTTGACAGAGAGATAGACACAAGAGCACAAGCAGAGGGAGCGGCAGAGGGAGAGGGAGAAGCAGGCTCTGCACTGAGCAGGGAACCCGATGTGGGGCTCGATCCCAGGACCCTGAGATCATGACCTGAGCCAAAGGCAGACGCTTAACCATCTGAGCCACCCAGGCACCCAAGAGAAAGAGATTTAACAAGCAAACCTTAAGATTTATTTTCACTTGTTAATTGTAGCTCCTCCATAGGATCATCCAGCTCTTCCTGAATTATTAATAAGGAATTCATAAAAATCAGCCATTAATAGAAGAGATTAATTAAATAATACATCACAATTTAAATAATGGTCAAAACTGGTTACAATGAAAACTGTCCATGAATTGATCACTCTCAATTTATAGAAGCCCATCTGCCTTGGTTTTTAATCTACTCAAATTGTTTTTTGGCCAGTAGCACTGCCTGAGGCAAATTTATATCAACCTGACAAAAAGCAATAGAAAGTCTTGCTTCAGAGATTTTCATTGCTTAAAGCTACAATACTTCTTTAAAACCTCCAAGGTGTTATAATTAAAAATGTATCATTTGCTTAACTTGTCAACCAAAGGCAGTTATTGTAAAGCATTATTTCCCCTCAAACAGCTAGATTCTCATTGTTCATGTGTGATTGCATTTATAGAAAAAAATATAAGTAAAGTGTAAATTTAACTTTTAGGAAGTAAAGCTCATCAAAACATCTCCAAAACCTTTTGGAATCTGTTTACTTTTTGGGAGGCTGTACATACTAACTTTCCATGCATTTATAGATAAACGTGCAAACACAATTAACATGCAGGTTTTTGATGGTGACTTGAGAGGAGAGGTGAAAAAACTTTCTCTAGAAATGCTAATTTGACTTTAGTAACAGAATGGCAACTGAAACTGTAGTTAAAGATATTTCTTTTTAGTGATTTCTTTTTTATTTTATCCTTCCCTTGCCCCCTCTTTTTTCCCAAGAAATGAAGAATGAAATTAGTAACATAATGTTTAAAGAAATAATTAAGCACTGCAGCCTCACATCACAATAATTTAGGACAATTTCATGCTTTTACCACCATACCAAATTAGCAAATTTTCTCTGTTACAAAAAAGTTCATGAAGCAAAATTATCCTATCTTCCCCTGATTCCACTGCCAATAAAAAACAAAACAAACAGACAGGCAGACACCTGGATGGCAAAGAGAACTTTTTTTTTTTTACCTTGTATGAAAAAGAATAAAATCAATTCTTCACAAAATAAAATTTAAGAATCAGTTCCACTCTGTTGTGTGTGTACAAACAAGTTGCTTTTCATGGAAAGATTTTATTTTAATTAAATAACAGACTCAACCCACTGCAAATAATTGTGTTGTTAATCTCCCTACACTACTTTGAACTGAAAGTGAGGAAAAACTGGTCAATGTTAATCAATTGCCTTAGAGGAATACAGAGCTCTTTTGACAGAGGTGCATAATGGATGAAGCACAAAATGAGATAATTGGGAGATGTTTATCCTAGAGGGTGCTAAGTTCGTAATTACAATTAAAAAGTTCTCATATCCTGGGGCGCCTGGGTGGCTCAGTCGTTAAGCGTCTGCCTTCTGCTCAGGTCATGAGCCCAGGGTCCTGGGATCGAGCCCCACATCAGGCTCTCTGCTCCGCAGGAAGCCTGCTTCTCCCTCTCCCACTCCCCCTGCTTGTGTTCCCTCTCTGGCTGTGTCTCTCTCTGTCAAATAAATAAAATCTTTAAAAAAAAAAAGTTCTCATATCCTAATATTATTCTTTGGAGAGGCACACACTCTGTCTTCATTTGACTGCTTCAATATATATTTTTCCAAACCAATAAAGTTCTGTTCATCTGTGACCTGGCCTGAGGTTGGGAATTTAACAGAAGAATGTAAATAATGCCAAATATTCGTATTTTTTTCTTAATGTAAGTGCTATTGCATAGTCATTCAGAGATAGCTTTTTAACCAGAGAAGTAATGTCCTTCTTGAATATATGACCCTGGAGTGGATCTAGAAAAAATAAATAATTGAATGCTTTTTTCTAAAGTTTTAGAAGTGCCTTGTTTCAGGATTATGTCTTATAAACTCCAAAATCACCAACTGAATGTCTGTGTATTAGGATGTTAGAGAATTCATGGACTGATAAATAATTTTTCAGAGGTGTCTTATTCAAGTAGTGATAGTTCAACAACTTGTTTTGACCAAGAAAATTACAACATGTTGTTGAGAGCTCTTTTGTGACCTGTCATATAGTCAAGGTATAATCCCTTAACACATAACAATAATAGAGTTATTAATATATTGCATTATATTTCTTCACCATTTTTAAAACACTTTTGTTGGCTCCTTGAAAGTTCCCTGGGTGAAATTCAAAACTGGCCCCATATGTGGAAGGCAAAAAGAGACTGAACAAAGAGGAAAATCACCTCATATTGGTAGGTGGCAGTTTTAATACGCAAGGGAATTTACATACTAGGCTTGTCTTGGATGGATGCAAGACAAATAGATCTCCACAACTGCCTTAATGGGGCTCAGTCTCAACAAGGCCTGACTGTCACGAGGCCGCATCTTTGAAGTGGTTCCTAGTGTGAGAATGGTGAGCTGAATGTACATTCCAAGGACAGAGGAAAGGGTAAGAATCCTCCAACTGCCTGGGTCCAGCTCACAGTTCAAACTTCAGTCACATCCTCTCAGTGAGTTCCTTACAACAATCTTGTGAAGTAAGTACGGATGTTTTCATCATCTCCATTGCCATTGTCTAGTTGAAAATTTGGGGGCTTAGTCAGTGGGTAGCAGAAAGAGAATTTGAATTCAGGTCTTCTGACTCTAGTTCTAATGCTTATTTTCCCATTGCAACATTAAGACATAATAATTTAAAGAGCCAAAGAAGAAGGTAGAAAGGGGTTAAAACCATAATACTGATGACCATTCTTTGCAGGCCAGTCACAGGTATATTTACTAGCCTTATTTCTTTCACATGCTCATAATGCATGTCATAATGCCTAGCTAAGGGACTGGTCTGGATAGATCATAGAAAATACCCATTTTAATTTAAATATTTATAATTTACATCTCTCTACCAAGACATATCCTCCAGTTGGTCTATAAGCCCTTAACAATTACTTTGAGAAGGTTTTACTGTGGCCAGAGTTATTATTGGTTAAAAAAAAAAAAAAAGAACATTTCAAGAATCAATGCTCAGACAGGAATGGGGACCCTCAGAAGTTTTATGAGACATCAATGCTGAAGCCTTCATTTCTGTTCAAAGTTTAAGTGCTGTTTAAATCTTATTATTTTCAGGGTAACTGTATAAAGGATTTAAAAAAATAATTTAATACATTCAGGTAGAGTTTCAAGATGCTTATTTAATATTAGGGTTGAAAGGAAAGTTAGCGTCTACTCCAAATCCTATCTTTGTACAAATAAAGATGATAAGGTTCAGAGGTGCTGTAACTTGCCCAAGTCTTCACAGTTAGTGGTATAATTGGAAATAGAATTCTGCTTTCTTGTGTGACACTTAAATCTCTTTCCATCAGATCCCCTAAGTCTCTCCTTAGTCTGCTGCAAATGTAGGTTTGAGTAAAACATCTAATTTTAATGTTAGAGTAATGATAGTTGTGTAAAATTAGAACCCAAATAAAATAACTTTTTATCTTATGTTTAATAATATGAATTCTCAATGTTTTTCACTAGTAAAAATAACATTATTATTACAAATTACATTATTGTGTTTTCTAATTCTGTATTACTCTCAGGTGAACTTTTTAAAAATTTTATTTATTTATTTGAGAGGGAGAGGGAGAGAGAGAGCGCAAGTGGGGAGAAGGACAGAGGGAGAGGGAGAAGCAGACTCCCTGCTGAGCAGGGAGCCCAAAGTGGGGCTCAATCCCAGAACCCTGGGATCATGACCTAAGCCAAAGACAGACGCTTAACCTACTGAGCCACTCAGGCACCCCCAGGTTAATGTTTTTAATGTCAAAGCCTCAGGGCTTCATTTAATCCACTTGTGATTATTAGAATATGCCAATATGAGCTATTTCTCAATAATTACATGAATAAAAACATTGTGTATATATGACTCATAAGCTTAACATTTAAGACTATTACTTTTTTAAGATGACGTGTTCAGCTCTAAATGAAGACCGCACCTTCTGATTAGATAAAAAAAAACTTTTACGTTTTCTTAGAGTAGTCACATTAGGTATGCTATGAATCAAAAATAATTTAACTTACTTTGCATCACATGAAAGCATTTTATGTGGTAGAATACACTATAGTGTAAAGAATAAAAAAAATAATTGACTCTTGTACTTTGCATTTTTTCATAAGCTACAAAACAGAGACATCAGAGTTTCAGACGTTTAACACAAAATATGATGTCTAGATAATACTACAAATGTTCCCTGTGTTCTTGTTCCTATTCCTCTTTTTATATATGTTTTCTCACTGTAATTGCAAGTTTTGTAACCATTCTCACTGCTTCTAATTTCTTTCCTTATAATTCTGAATTCAGCTGTCAGATTAATCTGTCTAAAACCATTTTCAGGATAAGACTTTTAATTGATTCTCAATACTTAAATTTAAATGTTTCCATAATCTGTCCCTACCTATCCTTCCCCAGCTTTTCTCCTGCTTGAGCATTGTAAAACCCGGTGCATTTCCTGCACTGTCCAGGGGAGGGGGCCCCTATCCACAAATAAGAAGTATTGGCTTCCTGGCTAGCCCTGAAATGATTATAGAGACCTCAGGCTATCTCAGATAGCTAAAAGGAACCATTCAGAGCATTTGAGGAATACCTCTAGTTTGTAATATTTTTAAGACAAATACAAGACAGTGGGTGACAGCACTATGAATCTTCAGTTAGTAAACACCCAAAATACTCACTTTGAACCCTAATAATCTCCCCTCTCTCTTCCTCCTTGAATATATTACTCTCTCTCAAGTATTTCTCTTCTCTATCTTCCTCAACAATTCTAAGTATATGACTTAAACATTCTGTACCTCATTTTCTTAATCTGTAAAACGAGGATGAGAGTAACACCTAATCCATAGAGTTAATATGAGTATTCAACATAAATCACATGGAACAATGCCTGACATATAGTAAGTTTTCTTTTTTTGGGAGGGGGCTATGTGCTTAAATATTTATTAGCCATGTTTTGATATAAAAATCAATGCATCTTTTTTTTTTGATGTACTCTTCAACGATTCATTAGTTGCATATAACACCCAGTGCTCCATCACATCATGTGCCCTCCTTAATACCCATCACCCGGTAACCCATCCTCCCATCCCCCCCCCCCCTGTAACCCTCAGTTTGATTCCTGGAGTTGAGAGTCTCTCATGGTTTGTCTCCTCTGTTTTCTTCCCACTTGGTTTTCCCTCCCTTCCCCTATGGTCCTCTGTGCTATTCCTTATATTCCTCATATTCCTCATATGAGTGAAACCATTTGATAATTCTTTCTATAGTAAGTTTTCAGTAAGTGTTAACTATTATTCATTTTGTTATCATCATTACTACATCATTGTTATCATCATCATCATCATTTCCCAGCAACCCCTGACCATGATATAAAATGGAAGAATGCATTTTGTATTTTTCTTACCCAGTACATTTTAGTTCAGGTTTCTATCTTTATTTTTTTTTAAGATTTTTTATTTATTTGAGAGAGAGAGAATGAGAGAGAGAGCACATGAGAGGGGGGAGGGTCAGAGGGAGAAGCAGACTCCCTGCCAAGCAGGGAGCCCGATGCAGGACTCGATCCAGGGACTCCGGGATCATGACCTGAGCCGAAGGCAGTCGCTTAACCAACTGAGCCACCCAGGCACCCCAGGTTTCTATCTTTAATTTTGAAATGCAATTTATTGAATTCATAATACATAATTATGAAAATAACAAAAGAACAGCATTAAATTGATTACTCTATAGGACTATTTGTTTTTCTCTTGCAATCAATAGCCTTAAATGGGAAGATGAGAGTGGAGAGCTCTACTTCTGCTCAAGTGGGTAAGATGACCTTTTTAGAAAAAAAAAAGAGGGAGGAAATGGGGAGAAAAAAAGAGAAGAATAACACTTCCACACATGGCAGCCAAGTGGCATCTCATTCAGAGTTTCAACTACCTAGAATTTGTGAAGGCAGAAACGTTTTCTCCTTCAATTTTTGTATGGAGCTACAGTGTGTTAATTGTTAAAATGGTGCCTTCTCTTATGAATATCTTCCAAATTCTAGAATAATGCGGGGCACCTGGGTGGCTCAGTGGTTGGACGTCTGCCTTTGGTTCGGGTCATGATCTGATGGTCCTGGGATTGAGCCCCACATCGAGCTCCCTGCTCAGTCGGAGGCCTGCTTCTCCCTCTCCCAGTCCCCTTGCTTGTGTTCCCTATCTCAATGTCTCTGTCAAATAAATAAATAAAATCTAAAAAAAATTCTAGAATAATGCTATTCACTTAATAAATATATGCCAAGTATTTATTTTCTGCCAGACACTATATAAAATAGGTGCTCAAAAGCTTATGCAATAAATGTTTATATTTGGATGGTGTCTTAATAATAAGAACAACAACGAAAAAGCTCTTCATATTATCAAATGCCTTACTTCGGGTAAGTTGTATTCTTATTTAAGCACTATTTAAGCACTTAAACACTCCGTTTAAATCCTTGGCATTTTTTGCTATACCTACATACACTTATCATATAATTATTTTGTCTCTCCAGATAGATTATAATGTCTCTGAGGGCAGGGACTATGCCTGCTATAAATGTTGTGAACTTTTTAATCACTCTATTTTCTATGGATTTGAAATGTCCTGGAATTCACTGAAAATAAGAGTTTAGTATTTGGTTGCACATGTATCCAAAAGCATCTAGCATAAAGATGAATGAGCATTTTTTTTCTGAGATTCTTGTGTTCAATTTCCTCAAGTGACTATGATGCACCTTTTGGAAGCTACTTTTCAACTGACTAGGATTATCTTTTTTTTTCTTTTTTTTTTTAAGAGAGAGAGCACCCATGCATATGTACATGAGTGGTGAGGGAGAGCAAGGGGGAGGCAGGCAGAGGGAGAGAGGAAATTCCAAGTAGGTTCCACAGGGCTTGATCCCACAACCCCAAGATCATGACTGGAGCCAAAATCAAGAGTCGAGGCTTAACCAACTGAGCCACCCAGGCACCCCTCAACTAATTAGGATTATCAACAACTGCCTCTCATCCTGCAGTTTTTAGCTATCAGCAAATCCATGTTTTTTACTTCAGTACCTTTCTTGTTTTATACCCCCTACTAAGATGGAAAGCAGTATAAAAAGCTTACTCTCCCTTTATTTTTTTCATTACATGTGTTAAATGAGATTTGTGTTTTGTTTTGTGTTTAATGAGTGTGTTTGCAAAATCATCATGGTTTTATGTCCTCTATTACAGATTATAGACCTGTGATTAGAATATTCCAATTTCCTACTAAAGGAAACCTCAAAATGCCCATGATTTCTGTCACACACCTCACTTAGCTGGCAGTAACAGAAGTGAGCTCGGAATTCAGGAACAATGTTTTTACCTCTATGAGTCGTAACATTTCAGGGCTGGAGAGGAAACAGAACTCAAAGGTCTGTATTGTAAAGCCAATGGTAATAACTGCAGTGCACCTTAGTTAGAAAGAAAATATCTTCTGTCCTTTTAGGAGAAGAAAGTGCTTTTCACCTAGTTTTAACTTAATGACTTCCTGTTACAGCTGTTGAATTTTAAATCACAAATTTTGCCGTTCAGTTTTCACACTGGATGAAGGAATTTGCCACTTAGCATATTTATAACTCAACCAAATTTTAGTGATAAATATTTGGTATTTCAGATAACATACTTAATGAGCTCATGGATGTTTCAAGTAAACTATGCCATTTTTTTCACTTGTGTATGGATTTTATTGCTAGTTGAAAACTCTGAACACCTCTCCCCTTCTTCCTTTTCTCTCACGTCCTTTCCCCTCACTCTGGAAGCCTTTGAGTGAAGGTGCACATCTGCTGCCATAAACACACAAATTAGCACATCAATGTTTCTGATGAAAAAAAAAGTCAGTGCAATAAGAGAATGTTTTGAAAGCAAGCCAGTTTGTCAGTAAATTATAAGCTTCATTACCATAAAACTCTAACAAATAGAACCCACATCTCATTAACTGAAAGCACAATATGACTGCAGCAATATCCATCTCCCCAAAGAGTGCTTATCCATAGGAAAAAAAGATAAAAGTTTTGCTTAGAGCTGCCACTAATGACAGCATTAAATTTATTTATTAAAGAATGTCTAAGCATTTTGCAAATGTACATTTTACCCCCTCCCCCATCTTTTTTTCTGATTAAGCATAGTGACTGGTTATACAGTATGAGTTATATGATGACTAGCTTCATTCTACTTTAACACCATTCTAATTATGCTCTACTAAGGATGGAGACCATTTTTCCCAGGAACTGCTTCTGTCTATGGCTAGTAAAATTCTTCCACATTACATTTAAGACCAAAATTCTGCATGCCATTTATTTCCCTGATGAATTGATCTCTGTAAAGGTAAAGGAGAAGGCATTCACTTCGCTACTTTTTGCAAAATAGAAACTTATTTTCAAACCTGGAGTGTTCTATCATTTTGAAAGTGCTTCTATCATTTCCAAACCAACTTCTAATTAAGTTATTTTGTCCTGATTTGGTAAAAACAATTCTTTAATAACTATGCTATTGTGTGTGTTATTCTGTATCATTTTTTAAAAAAAAGATCTATTTAATTATTTATTTATTTGAGAGAGAGAGTGCACACAAGCAGGGGGAGGGGCAGGCAGAGGGAGAAGCAGGCTCCCCGCTGAATAGGGTGCCCAATGCAGGATTCCATCCTGGGATCCTGGGATGGTGACCCCAGCCGAAGGCATACATTTAAGCAACTGAGCCACACAGGCATCCCTGTTCTGTATGTTTAAAAATATTTTTGGAGGCGCCTGGGTGGCTCAGTCGTTAAGCGTCTGCCTTCGGCTGGGGTCGTGGTTCCGAGGTCCTGGGATGAGCCCGCATCAGGCTCCCTGCTCTGCGGGAAGCCTGCTTCTCCTTCTCCCACTTCCCCCTACTTGTGTTCCCTCTCTCGCTGTCTCTCTTTGTTAATAAATAAAATCTTAAAAAAAAAGATTTATTTGAGAGAGCACAAGCAGGGGGAGCAGCAGAGGGAGAGGGACAAGCAGACTCCCCACTGATCTCGGGAGGCCGACCTGGGGCTGGATACCAGGACCCTGAGACCATGACCAGATGCCCAACAGACTGAGCCACCCATGTGCCCCCTTGGCAGACATTTTCTTGAAAATGAAATGAGCCTGTCACTTCAAGGAAAACAGTGGGAGCCCCAGGTGGCTCAGATGGTTAAGCATCTGCTTTCTGCTCAGGTCTGGATCCCAGGGTCCTGGGATCGAGCCCCGCATCGGGCTCCCTGCTCAGCGGGAAGCCTGCTTCTCCCTCTCCCACTCCCCCCGCTTGTGTTCCCTCTCTCGCTGTGTCTCTCTCTGTCAAATGAATAAATAAAATCTTTTAAAAAAATAAAAATAATAAAAATATTTTTTAAATTCTAAAAAAGCAAAAAGTTTTGCTAAAGAGTACCAGTTTCAGAAAGAAGACCTAATTCCAAATTAGATAGTTCAAACTGCTGAAGAGTGCCACTTTCAGAAAGGAGAACTAATCCCAAATTAAGTAATTAGTCTGACAGAAGGTAACACAGAGTAATGAGGAGTGAAGGCATTGCCTGTTTAAGATGAGTAAGAATGGTTGTTGAATTTTTCATAATTTAAATTTTAAACAGGGAAAAAATATTTTAAATCATATTGGGTAAGCAGGTGTAACCTCCCTTTTATCTGTTTTCTATTATGCAAGGAAAACAGGAAAGGCTGAGGCAAAGTCAGTATTGTGGAAGGAAAGTTCTGTTGTGTTCCATTATCAGAGCAGGAGTTGAATCCTGAATATGCCAATTATTAGCTTTATGGCTTTTTGCAAATATCTGAACTTACTTCTTCATTTATAAAATGGGGATGATTATTTATACATCACAAAGTTGTTATGAGGATTAACTAGAATAAGATATGTGCATGTAAGAGCTGCATAAATGCTCTTTTCCTTTACCTAGAAATAAGATTGCTAAGGCAGAAGACAGCAATCTTAAAAATAAAGAAAAGTAAGAAATATAGTTTAATTAGAATTTCACAGAAAATAATAATTTTTAATATAAGTATGTCCCTTGCAATATTTAGGGCAGAAGGAAACCAACTTACCCGAAAATCAAATATGACTGAGTGTCTGTATTTGAACTCTCAACCACATCTGAAAGGGATACTTTAATAAGTTAAATAGTCTTGCAAAGTCTTGCCATAACAAGTATAATGCATTTCCAGATAAGAGTGTTAGCGATAGTATTAGGGTTAGCACCTAATGGAATATTTGGCATTGAAAAACCAAAAGGAGACTATTAATAAAGGAGATATTTAGCAGAGTGGTAACAACCCAGAAATATAAACAATTCCAAATCTCCAAGGGCTAAATATTGCTTGAGATTATCCATAAATAAAGGGCAGGAGAAAAAGGAAGGAACATTTAGAAACCTAGGCTCCCAAAAAGGTTACAACACAAGAGGTTTCTGACATCAGGGGAAAGGAAACAATGTGTTTGCTTTCTTGTTTTTATTAAAGCTATTTAATGTTTTTTTCAAGTGGTGTTTTTTTTTTTTAAAGACTTTTTATTTATTTTTCAACAGAGGGAGAGATACAGCGAGAGAGGGAACACAAGCAGGGGGAGTGGGAGAGGGAGAAGCAGGCTCCCCACTGAGCAGGGAGCCCGATGTGGGACTCGATCCCAGGACCCTGGGATCATGACCAGAGCCGAAGGCAGACGCTTAACGACTGAGCCACCCAGGCGCCCTCAAGTGGTGTTTTTGATTAACAATGTGACTTGGAAATTTTGTTAAAACATGTGTGTCTGGGAGACCAATGTATTTACTTTAAATTCATTCTCTGTCTCTATCTCTGTCTCTGTCTGGCTGTCTCTGTCTCCCACACACATGGTTTTAACTCCTCTGTTCCTTCTACTGTTCAATTGTTCATTGTTTCTTTAATATGTTACTTGAATTTCTATATCTATTTTACTAGGAATGCATCTCTTTATGTTCTTAACATTCTTTTTTGAATTTTAACAATTTTTTTTTAAAGCATAGCCTTAGAACTATAAAATGGTATGACTGAAATCCTCAGTAAGCAATATCCAAAAAAGACTTGGATCCAAGGTTTTGCTTACCAAATAAAGGAGTATCATCTCAAGTGAAACTAATACAAATGTTTCTCTATGTGTAGTATTACTATTTCTCATGTGAGCATAGTTAAAATATTCAATCATATCTACAAGTCAAATCCATACATGTATTAACTTAAAGTTAGAATTTTAAAAAAGCAAACAAACAAACTGGCAGCTGTCTTAGAAGAAGTTCACTTGAAGTTCTATGCACATTTATGAGCTGCTATAGAAGTAAAATGCACACAATTATGAGTAGATACACAAATTTAAAATGCTGATTAACACACAAAAAATGCCCATTCACTCAGTGAATATCTATTATCAAATACTGCTGTGTGAAATTTTAGCTTGCCTGTATGCATACATAAATTTACAATTGCTCTTTATTTGTTCAATGTGATATTTAGATGTTTCTTTCTGCGTGTTGCCTTTATACTTCACATATATGTTTTGTTCCCCTTGAGGGAGCATATATTTTCCTTCTTTTATAACACTTCAGAAACACCTAGTGTTTTACAAAAAATGCGCAGAATTACAAAAAAAAACTGATTTAGAAATATCAAATAATGTTATATTGCTTCTCTTAAGTAGTCAAATAACATCCAGAATATAAAGTTCAATTCTTTAAACCAGACCCAGACTAGAGTGAGGCAAATGAGGTATGTAGGGTGCAGATTCAAGGAGACATGCATTCTCAGGGAAGGCGTGGCACTTTTCTGATTCTGAGAGCTAACAGCTCAAATTTTTCACCCAAGCTGCCTCACTTGCCTCACCCTATTTCAGGCTCTGACTTTAAAAGTGCCAGCATGCTGGGGCACCTGGGTGGATCAGTTGGTTAAGTGTCTGACTCTTGATTTTGGCTCAGGTCATGATCTCAGAGTTTTGAGATGGAGCCCAGTCTTGGTCTCCCTACTTAGTTGGGAGTCTGCTCCTCTCCCTCTGACCCTCCCCCTTCTCGCTCTCGTGCGTGCTCTCTCTCTCTCCCTCCCTCATAAATAAGTAAATCTTTAAAAATAAATAAATAAAAGTGCCAGCATGCCTATAATAGCACTTGTATGTTTAAAGCTCCACTTTTGAAAAAAAGAAAAAAAAAGATTTCTTATGAAAATTTTAAGTAGAGTGTATCAGAGAACTTTGCCAGAATAAGGCACAGTTTTTCTCCAGCATGTATTACAGTCATGCCTAAACATCTGCTCACCTTTGCAATCTACTTTCAGCTTCTTGACATAGGACTATTTCCTGATTGCCACCTGCTTGTGCAGCTCATGCTTTAAGTCTTGTCATTCTTTGCCAATTCTTGCTACTCCTCTGGGACCAAGAGTGAATAGAAGAGATTCTTTGTATTCTTAATATACTACATTTGATAATCAAGTCAAAAAGTGGGCAGAAGAGATGAACAGACACTTCTCTGAAGAAGACATACAAATGGCTAACAGACACATGAAAAAATGTTCATCATCATTTGCCATCAGGGAAATCCAAATCAAAACCACACTGAGATACCACCTTACACCAGTTGGAATGGCAAAAATGGACAGGGAAAGAAACAACAAATGTTGGAGAGGTTGTGGAGAAAGGGGAACCCTCTTACACTGTTGGTGGGAATGCAAGTTGGTACAGCCACTTTGGAAAACAGTGTGGAGGTTCCTCAAAAATTTAAAAATAGAGCTACCCTATGACCCAGCAATTGCACTCCTGGGTATTTACCCCAAAGACACAGATGTAGTGAAAAGAAGGGCCATATGCACCCCAATGTTCATAGCAGCAATGTCCACAATAGCCAAACTATGGAAAGAGCTGAGATGCCCTTCAACGGATGAATGGATAAAGAAGATGTGGTCCATATATACAATGGAATATTACTCAGCCATCAGAAAAGATGAATACCCAACTTTTACATCAACATGGGTGGGACTGGAGGAGATTATGCTAAGTGAAATAAGTCAAGCAGAGAAAGTCAATTATCATATGGTTTCACTTATTTGTGGAACATAAGGAATAACATGGAGGCCATTAGGAGAAGGAAGGGAAAAATGGGCAGGGGGAATTGGAGGGAGAGATGAACCATGAGAGACTATGGACCTGAGAAACAAACAGGGTTTTAGAGGGGAGGGAGGAGGGGGGATTGGTTAGCCCAGTGATGGGTATTAAGGAGGGCACATACTGCATGGAGCACTGGGTGTTATATGAAAACAATGTATCGTGGATCACCACATCAAAAACTAATGATGTATTATATGGTGACTAACATAACATAATAAAATTAAAAAAAAAAAAAAGA